>NC_090257.1:33198395-33200899 GCF_037325665.1 Littorina saxatilis | reverse complement strand
ATTTTTTTTACAATTTTTAGATTTTTAATGACCAAAGTCTTTAATTAATTTTTAAGACACCAAGCTGAAATGCAATACCAAAGTCCGGCTTTCGTCGAAGATTGCTTTACACAAATTTCAATCAATTTGATTGAAAAATGAGGGTGTGACAGTGCTGCCTCAACTTTTACAAAAAGCCGGATATGACGTCATCAAAGACATTTATTAAAAAAATGAAAAAACATCTGGGGATATCATACCCAGTAACTCTCATGTAAAATTTCATAAAGATCGGTCCAGTAGTTTACTCTAAATCGCTCTACACACACACACACACACACACACACACACACACACACACACGCACACACAAACACACACACAGACACACACACACAGACACAGACACACACACATACACCATGAACCTCGTCTCGTCTCTATGTTAAAACATTTAGTTAAAATTTGACTAAATGTAAACAAGTCGCGTAAGGCGAAAATACAATATTTAGTCAAGTAGCTGCCATTTTTCAGCAAGACCGTATACTCGTAGCATCGTCAGTCCACCGCTCATGGCAAAGGCAGTGAAATTGACAAGAAGAGCGGGGTAGTAGTTGCGCTAAGAAGGATAGCACGCTTTTCTGTACCTCTCTTTGTTTTAACTTTCTGAGCGTGTTTTTAATCCAAACATATCATATCTATATGTTTTTGGAATCAGGAACCGACAAGGAATAAGATGAAAGTGTTTTTAAATTGATTTGGACAATTTAATTTTGATAATAATTTTTATATATTTAATTTTCAGAGCTTGTTTTTAATCCGAATATAACATATTTATATGTTTTTGGAATCAGCAAATGATGGAGAATAAGATAAACGTAAATTTGGATCGATTTATAAATTTTTATTTTTTTTTACAATTTTCAGATTTTTAATGACCAAAGTCATTAATTAATTTTTAAGCCACCAAGCTGAAATGCAATACCGAACCCCGGGCTTCGTCAAACATTACTTGACCAAAACTTAAACCAATTTGATTGAAATATTAGGGCGTGACAGTGCTGCCTCAACTTTCACAAAAAGCCGGATATGTCGTCATCAAAGACATTTATCAAAAAAATGAAAAAAGGTCTGGGGATATCATACCCAGGAACTCTCATGTAAAATTTCATAAAGATCGGTCCAGTAGTTTACTCTAAATCGCTCTACACACACACACACACACACACACACACACACACACACACACACACATACACCACACACACACACACACACACACACACATACACCACGACCCTCGTCTCGATTCCCCCCTCGATGTTAAAACATTTAGTCATAACTTGACTAAATGTAAAAAGACGGGGTGGGGTCGGCTTGAGGTAATCCTTTCGTAAGACAAAATCGTGTAATGTCCGTATCGAAGATAACAATATCATTGGAAGTTAGAGTGTGAAAGTGTTTCCAAGGTAATCACTGAATTTGGCTCATAATATCCATATTGCGTATATACATGATACAAATAGGAAACGAAAAACGGTATATAATAATAACAATTATGAGGATGCTTATATGGTGCCAATAGTTCTAAACGGATCACAAATACATACACAAAGAACTGATTCTGTACACAATGCCAAATCGAATAGTTATATTCATCAAAGTAAACTACTACCAGATTAACAAAATGCTCTCACACACATAAATCAATGTCGAAATACACAGCAGCACACTACAAAGAAAAAAGATTCATCATATATTCATTAGTTAAAAAACAAAGGAATACTGTACTCACCAATACAAGAACGAGACAAGACGGTACGATTTTCGCTTATGGAAAATTCTGAAAAATTATGAAAAAGTCTGCTTTTTTTTGTCTTTTGTGTTCTTGTTTTTCCTGATGAAGCTTCCATAAGCGAAAATTCGTACCGTCTTGTCTCGTTCTTGTATTGGTGAGTACAGTATTCCTTTGTTTTTTTTAACTTTGTTCATCTTACCACAGTCACTTCGTTGTTTAGATTTTTTATTCATTAGTTAGTTAGTTAGTTAGTTGTTGCTTTTGGGGTCCAGCGGACCATATAGGCCAAATCAGGACCCCTCATATATTCATGAAATATTCAAATTCTGATGATTAAGAGCTAAAATCAGATGTTGAGTAAAATGACTAGTGAGCTAACTGTAGGCAAAGTGATGAGACTGTGACGGAGGAGAGGCAGAGCCTGATGTGTGACCAATGAGAGCGAGGATGAAGAAGAGAATAAAGTAGTGACAAAAACTAAAGAGAAACATGACTTTTATTCCAGTTATGGTGACATTACTCAGTTCTGGTGAAAATGATGGTGTCCATCACCTTAAATCTGCCCTTGCAGCTTTTTCATTTCAAATAATGTTGATTATAAATATCATCCGCTGCAATAGTAAATAAATAAAATGTCATGTCAGCTCAGAGCCTGATGAGACACAGTCACAGACCGAACGTAGGTAGCCGCTCTTTGTGTTGAGATGGTTGACGACGGTTGGCAAGC
>NC_090257.1:33190895-33195895 GCF_037325665.1 Littorina saxatilis | reverse complement strand
TGAGAAAAAGATGCGCGAAGACGGGATTAGTTTCCGACGACCGGTTTCCTGAAAGAGTCACAAGGAAACAAGTATTAAAGCGCACGTGACAAACGCAACGCACACGTTACGACGGGTTCAATTTTGTATGATCTAGTGTTGACTAATGCACTATTGAACTGTGCAAGGTCAGTAGGGGGTACAATAAATAGGTAAGCGAAAACAACAGTGTTACAAATCTATGCAACCTGTCATTGGACTTTTCACTTACTTTGGGACAGGGGTTGGGGGGGGGGGGGGGGGGGTGGAGGGGGTGGGGGCGGGGGTGGTGGTGTTCGCAATGGGACTTGGGGGGGGGGGGGGGGGGGGGGGAAGAAATGAGTTTCTGGTTATCTCATCTGTTTATATGTTTTAGTAAGTAGATGAATAGATTTGATTATTTTTATTTAATAAGCAAATTAAGCCAATCAACTAGCAAGCAAGCAAGCCAAGAAAAAACAAGTCGCGTAAGGCGAAAATACAATATTTAGTCAAGTAGCTGTCGAACTCACAGAATGAAACTAAACGCAATGCAACGCAGCAAGACCGTATACTCGTAGCATCGTCAGTCCACCGCGCACGGCAAAGGCAGTGAAATTGACAGGAAGAGCGGGGTAGTACTTGCGCTGAGGATAGCACGCTTTTCTGTACCTCTCTTTGTTTTAACTTTCTGAGCGTGTTTTTAATCCAAACATATCATATCTATATATTTTTGGAATCAGGAACCGACAAGGAATAAGATGAAAGTGTTTTTAAATTGATTTGCAAAATTTAATTTTGATAATAATTTTTATATATTTAATTTTCAGAGCTTGTTTTTAATCCGAATATAACATATTTATATGTTTTTGGAATCAGCAAATGATGGAGAATAAGATGAACGTAAATTTGGATCGTTTTATAAGAAAATTATTTTTTTAACAATTTTCAGATTTTTAATGACCAAAGTCATTAACTAATTTTTAAGCCACCAAGCTGAAATGCAATACCGAAGTCCGGGCTTCGTCGAAGATTACTTGACCAAAATTTCAACCAATTTGGTTGAAAAATGAGGGCGTGACAGTGCCGCCTCAACTTTCACGAAAAGCCGGATATGACGTCATCAAAGACATTTATCAAAAAAATGAAAAAAACGTTCGGGGATTTCATACCCAGGAACTCTCATGTCAAATTTCATAAAGATCAGTCCAGTAGTTTAGTCTGAATCGCTCTACACACACACACACGCACACACGCACACACGCACACACGCACACACGCACATACACCACGACCCTCGTTTCGATTCCCCCTCGATGTTAAAATATTTAGTCAAAACTTGACTAAATATAAAAAGATGGAAGTGTACGTGTAATGTTTGATTATGTCTCTTGAGATAACCAACACTCACTTTGGAAGACAGTTACGTAGACAAATTAATATAATACATGCAACGGGTACATATCATATACTCACCTGTGTAGTCCGAAGACAGTTACATTGAAAATGAATACTGATTATAACACATGTTGCAGATACATATTGTACATACCCACCTGAACAGTTAACAAAGAATACTAAAATATTGCATGTTACTGGTATACATATCTTACACGCTCCTGAACAGTTACAATAACAAGGAATAATCAAATATTGCATGTTACAGGAATACATATCATAATATATTCACCTGCATTACACGTGTTGTTACCAGACAGGTAGCGGTTAACAGTCTCGTTGATGTTTTTCTGTTGTTTTCCTGCAAGGATGTTTTCACTTTTTAAAAAGAATATTTCAACTTCCTGTTTTACTTCATTTCGCATCGCCTGATCTCACCTCTTAGTCTCGTCTCATCTTATACAACCTCAGACTATCAATCAATCAATCAATGAGTCTTATATCGCGCATATTCCGTGGGTACAGTTCTAGGCGCTCTGCAGTGATGCCATGTGAGATGAAATTTTATACGGCCAGTAGATTGCAGCCATTTCGGCGCATATTTACCTTTCACGGCCTATTATTACAAGTCACACGGGTATAGGTAGACAATTATTAACTGTGCCTAAGCAATTTTGCCAGGAAAGACCCTTTTGTCAATCGTGGGATCTTTAACGTGCACACCCAATGTAGTGTACACGGGGGGAGGGTTCGGACACCGAAGAGAGTCTGCACACAAAGTTGACTCTGAAATAAATTTTCGCCGAACCTGGGATCGAACTCACGCTGACAGCGGCCAACTGAATACAAATCCAGCGCGCTACCAACTGAGCTATATCCCCGCCCCTATTCAGACTATTCAGACATAAACCAGTTACTGTTTCATCGTTCCTGTAAGCAACTTTTTGATAACTCTCCTCCAAGCAAGAAGGTTTGAAACATAAACAATACCAAGGTTTGAGATGAACTTTAATGTCAAAACATATCTAAATGTTCATTACTGGTCATCTTGTTAAAAAACAACCCACAAAAACAAGGGTATTTCTCACCGATATAGTCAACCGACTCCCGGATAGCGCTGTTGATCTGCAAAGCACAATAGTTTAAACGTATTATTTGAAAAATAATAGTAAAGATGTTATGGCAACGACTGACAAACAGGAAGAATAATAATAATAATAATAATAATAATAATAAATAATAATAATAAATGAGCATTTATATAGCGCAACATCATAACTTTACAATTATGCTCTTTGCGCTTGACACATTTAAAATTAAAACACAGTTATACAAGCATTTACATCTACATTCATATTCAACAACGCTTAATTAAAAGCATACACCATCAAAGATACATTACAAAAGATTCTTCCACTAACTAAATAATAAAAACATGAATAAAAAATAGGTAGTGAAAAATCTTCTGACATGTTTCTGACCGACAGACCGAAGCCTTGATAAGAAGCAGCGTGCACCATGCCTGCTCGCCTGACAGGAAAGGGGCTAGCGTAGAAGAAGAAGAAGAAGAAGAAGAAGAAGAAGAGCAACAAAAACCAGAAGAACAAGAAGAAGGATAATAACAACAACATCAATAACAACAACAACCGATGTCAAAAGTCTGGAACATACCATCCTACTACTGCTGCTGCTGTTACTACTACTACTACGAGTACTACTACTTTTAGCACGGTGGCTACGAACACTACAATGACGACTACGATGGCTATGATACTATTGTTTTTAGGGCAGTTTTTGTTGTAGCTGTTTCTGCTTCTGTTACCAATAATTAGTGAAGCTACTGCTACGGTACTATCATTGTAATTGACAATTGATTTTCATGGTGCCGCCATAGTCGTTGCTGAACCTCCGAGTTTTGTCATTTTGATTCATTTTCAGGATCAAAAAAGGTTCCAGTGTCGCAAAAAATTAGGACCAATTTGAGTATCGGAAACACGGACTTTATCCTTGGCCCAATCATGCTGGCTTCTTACCACAGGAGCTTCAAGTGTATTAAAGCGCCGGTCGATCATTATTTACTTCTTCATGCTGTGAATAGTAGTAGTAAGGGTACTACAGGAAGCATGAAGAAGTAAATAATGATCGACCGGCGCTTTGATACAAGCTCCTGTGGTTCTTACCTTGCCCATGATGTCAGGGACCCACTTGAGACTGTGGAAGCAGAAAGTTGTCCCACTGTAGGTGAACCCACTGTTGGACAGAAACTCCAGCACGTCTGTCCTGTCATCCTTGTCCCAAATATTCTTGAAGTTCAGGATCTCTTCTTTTTCCACACAGAACTCTGTTTTGGTAGAGGGCAACACGTTGAACAGATAGACGACGGTAGCGAAGTAGAGGAGCGCTACCAACACGCAGGCCGTCACCAGAATATTGTAGAAGCAACGCAGCCTCCGATTGGTCGCTTCCAGCTTCTGGCACTCTTCTCGCATGGAGGCGCGAATGTTCTCGATAGGGAGGTAATCATTGTCTTCTGACATGTTTCTGACCGACAGACCGAAGCCTTGATAAGAAGCAGCGTGCACCATGCCTGCTCGCCTGACAGGTAAGGGGCTAGCGTAGCTTCTGAAGGTACTGTCCAGAGAGCTAGTGACCATTAGTTCACCGTCACTTCTCATCGATATATTATCCTGGTCAAGCACTTCACGAAGCCGCGGTGACATCCAGCTAGGCATGCCGCGATAGCTGGGGTCCATAACTGTTTAAAGTTATGATATTATTTCTTCCTCGATTGCTTTTTTTCCTCTGTATCTGGCCTTCTCGTTTCGACTTTGCTGCACTTTTGAGATGATTTCTTGGCGTTTTAATGTTTTTCTTTCTACGCTTGTCCTCTTGTTTCTATTCTGCAGACCTTTGAAGCAAGATTTAAATCGTTTCTGTGAAGAGTTGCATCGGCTAAGGAACGAAAGCTGTACACAACGAAGCTAGTTTACTGAAGATACTGACTACTGCGTTAGTTGTTTTAGTGAACACTTCCGTTGATTCAAAACTTTTACTTCCTCATCGGTTGGCCTAGTTTTGGGAAAACCACGCAGATACATAAATGATCAAAAACATTCCCTCGCCTGGCTATACAATGGTTTTGTTGTATTTTGTGATATGGTAGTTTCGGTTGCGACGGACTGCACCAAGTGACTTTCTAGTCTTTTCATTTTTCCATTTTTGAGACCAACCAACCAACCAACTGACCAAACACCATAGAGAACCGAACGAACAACCCCCTCCAAACCTAACGACCAATCAACCGACCGACCTACCAACCAACCAAGTTATAGAGTGATACAAATATACAGATTATCAATAAAATGATATTTAATGCAAATTCACCAAAATGTAATGCATGCCGACGTGTGAATGTCTGCTTGATTGGAAGCATGTACAGATTGGTTTAAACTCATGAGTTGAATCAGTATTATATCATGCTATAATGTTTAACGGATGAATAGTGAAGAATTAACCCCATTGAATATTTGTTTGTCCGTTGTCCTTTTGAGGATTAGCATTGGGATTAAAGGCACAGTCGTTCCCATGGGATTAAAGGCACAGTC
>NC_090257.1:33158395-33183395 GCF_037325665.1 Littorina saxatilis | reverse complement strand
GTATTTGACAATCATAATTAAAAAAAAACACACCAGAAAATGTATAATTATATACAATATTCAGATCATGCAAAAACAAACACCATACTTTGAAAAATCCGAAAGAACAACTGACAACAAAATGTGCCGGATATACAACAATAAAGCTTAAAGCAAAAGGCAACTAATACTGCAAGTGCTGTCCATATGTGTTTTATCTGCCACTCATGGAAACAAAGTGCACCTCACCAGGCTTTCTGTCCAATACCTGCAATATAAAGTTTATAGTATCAATCTTTGGATTGTATTATTACTGTCCAAATATATAAACAAATTAACTTGCAATTCTATATGTGTTTTATTTGTATGCTATGCATGACCGCTTTACACTTCTCTTGCTATCATGGTTATAAATATATCTACAATGAACGCTTTAAGTTTTATATTCACCATTCCTTCAAGAACGTTTGATGCACACACACACACACACACACACACACACACACACACACACACACACACACACACACACACACATATATATATATACACAAACACACACAGACAGACACACACACACACACACACACACACACACACACACACACACACACACACAGGTTTGGGTTTGTGTGTCACTGAATAAGCAGGTCTCTCCAAACAGTGCTTGAACCGCGTCCTGTACGCATACATACGCACGTACGTACGCACGCACACAGATACACATTTCGAAAACACACGCATGCACGCGTTAACATTTAACGCACGCACGTGCAAACAGACACACAGAGACAAAAAGACACACACACAAACACGCACGCACGTACTCACACGCGCACGCACTTACACAAACTCACACACACAGAAAAACACACACAGAAAAACACACACAGAAACAAACACAGACGCACACACATACACTCACACGCACGCACGCACGTACACACACACATACACAAACACACACACACACGATTCTGGGGAGGGAGGGGGTATTCGGGGGGCAGTTGTCGGGGGGAGGGGGGGGGGGGCAACTGTCCGCCCATGGTTTGGGGCATTTGTCTGGGGGGCAATTGTCATAGGGGCAATTGTTCAGAGGGCAGATGTACAAGGGGGAATTTTCCGGGGGATAATTAGCCTTCTACCGGAGACATCATTCACAACACGTCTAATTGTTGTCACTGGTGCGCACAAAACTTGGTCACTGGATAAAGTATCAAATTCATAATATTCGCTTTTGAGAATGCAATACAATGTCATAAGTGAGCAATCTACGTGACCATACACCTTTGTTTTAAGAAAAGGTTTTATTTTAAATCGCAAGATTCCGAAGATGCCGTTACGCTCACTTCATGAGATTACAGGACTGACAAGCGAAACCCGGTGGGGCTGAAGAACTTCATGGAATTCACACTTGCGTGGTTTTAATTTTTTTTTTTTTTTACAAACATGCTTATAAATGAATGAGCAACAAAATAATACCAACCTTGTCATGCAAGATTCCCAGGTGCTCAAGCAATCGGGGTCTGCATCTCGCCGGTAGCAGAGGGCGTTACGAACGCAGCCGTCCAAAATGTCAACTACACCTTCTTTTTTCATGAATTACGTCATTATTCACGACAAATTGTGAAAAAAAACGTCACGCATCTGCATGGCTAGGTGATTAACAAAGGTGCAAACATAAAAAATTATGTTTTCATTCAGTTGAATTGATGCTAGCTTATAATGAAAACGGCCGTTACGAAGCCATCATGTGTGACACAAAACACTCTCTCGGACATCAAATTCGTCCAAAGTGTGTCCTCGGTTGAATGAATGCATTTTCTGCATCTTCAAGCTGCACTTGTTGACTTGATCGTAAAAAAAATAGTGATTATAAAGAAATTCGTTTGGTTACAGAGGTCGAAAAAATCTAAGTGAGCGTGACAACATGCGATGCGTACGAAAGGCTGTTTTCAACTTCATTTTTGGGGGTCTCAAACACAAAGAAAATAACAACAATTGCACAGGAATGAACCTTTATCGTTTCACAAAGTGACTTTTCAACAAATCATGCATAATGAATTTATCGTGTCAATGGACCGTAGCTTCCAATATATGTACCGAGCCTGTTCCCATTTTTCTGACGCCATTTTTGTTGATTTACTGACATTATTACACTATATTTAATATCAAAATACAAATATGTTCATTCATTTTGCTGTGGGTGCTTCTTCAAACATATATGTATCCACATAAACAGGGGAAAAGGTCTAACCACATTTGCTTCTGTAAAAATGTCGTTTTAAGTGACCGACCTAAGAATTCACCAGCTTTGGAGAATGACTCATATCACCTCGCGCGGTTCTGCGCTAGGCTTAATATAATTATTAAGTCCGGGGAGTGTCATATAACAGTGTGAGGGTCACCTTAGTCACAGGCTTATAACTCAAACAGTTTTCGCTCTTTTCTAAAACGGGTTTCACCACTGGATAGAGCATAACAAATTCTTTAGGATAATGTAAAAATATGAACATCATGCAAAAGTGACATGCGACTCATTCCGCGGTGGAGGGTCACAAATGAGAAAATCGTTATTTATCATTTATTTATTTAACTATATGTTGACGTATCTGTTTATTTTGTTAGTACTTCTGTTCTATTCGGGAAATGACCTGACATTGTTGAATTATTCGCTCTGATTGTTGGATACGTTCATTCTGGTATAGTGAGTAATTCTTTTGGGGTGGAATGGGGGGTGGGGGGGGGGGGGGGGGGTGGGGGGGGGGGGGGGTGTAGGTGTTACCTGTTGGTAGGGGCTTGGGGGTATTTAGGAGATTCATATTAGTAGAACTGTAGCGAGCTGCAAGATTACTTTGAATATTGAATGAGTCATGAATGCGAAAGAAAAAAGGACACAACGCGATAGGAAAATAGAAGAAACAAGTCGCGTAAGGCGAAAATACAATATTTAGTCAAGTAGCTGTCGAACTCACAGAATGAAACTGAACGCAATGCCATTTTACTCGTAGCATCGTCAGGCCACCGCTCATGGCAAAGGCAGTGAAATTGACAAGAAGAGCGGGGTAGTAGTTGCGCTAAGAAGGATAGCACGCTTTTCTGTACCTCTCTTTGTTTTAACTTTCTGAGCGTGTTTTTAATCCAAACATATCATATCTATATGTTTTTGGAATCAGGAACCGACAAGGAATAAGATGAAAGTATTTTTAAATTGATTTGGACAATCTAATTTTGATAATAATTTTTATATATTTAATTTTTAGAGCTTGTTTTTAATCCGAATATAACATATTTATATGTTTTTGGAATCAGCAAATGATGGAGAATAAGATAAACGTAAATTTGGATTGTTTTATAAATTTTTATTTTTTTTTACAATTTTCCGATTTTTAATGACCAAAGTCATTAATTAATTTTTAAGCCACCAAGCTGAAATGCAATACCGAAGTCCGGGCTTCGTCAAAGATTACTTGACCAAAATTTCAACCAATTTGGTTGAAAAATGAGGGCGTGACAGTGCCGCCTCAACTTTCACGAAAAGCCGGATATGACGTCATCAAAGACATTTATCAAAAATATGAAAAAAGCTTATGGGGATATCATACCCAGGAACTCTCATGTCAAATTTCATAAAGATCGGTCCAGTAGTTTGGTCTGAATCGCTCTACACGCACGCACGCACACACGCACACACATACACCACGACCCTCGTTTCGATTCCCCCTCGATGTTAAAATATTTAGTCAAAACTTGACTAAATATAAAAAGGACACAACGCGATAGGAAAATGGAAGAAAAAAGAAAAGAAAAAAAACTAAGTAAAAGAAAAGAAAGGTGAGAAGAAGAGTAATATCTTGTCAATTTCCGCAAACATTCATTAGGAATGACGACACCTGTTTATGCAAGAAACAGATGATTGTGAGGTCAGCTTATGTGCTTCTATTTACGAAGATTAATGTGCTTGTGCTTTTGTTTTAATTTTATTTAAAGTTTGATACCCGGACGAGGGCTGGGTGCAAAAAGGCATTACTTGTTCTGGTATCCCCTTAAAATTCGGTTACTGTATCTTCCCTCACTCTCTTTGTCTGTCTCTCTTATTTCACCTCTTTTTTTCGGAATATGAAGGGAGAGGGAGCGTCCATAAGCACCTAAAGCACAGGAGCTTGTATCAAAATGCCTAGCCAGGGCCAATCGAGTGGAGTACAAAGTGTTTTATTCTACAGAGCATATTTAGAATCATCAACAAGCAAAAGGCAATCGCTCTATACTCCATAAACCGGCTCCGGTCACGCACTTAGCTATCCTTGGCACAAACGGCCAAGGATGCTTAGCTACAAACTCCTGTGACCCCAAAGTAGCCTCCTTTTATCCCTGTCCTAAGTTGTCGTTGCACCAGTGTGAACTTCGCTACCTAAGAGCCCACTTGATTGTGGCCTTATTGTCTGTTCTCAGAAACTGTTACACTTGGCGGTTCATGTTATAGGCGTATATTCAAACAGCAAGTTCAAGTGGGTAAAAACTGATACAGCATTAATATGCTCGTTTGATCATTAAGTTTAGAGCTGTGTGTTGGGGTGGATGTACGTGTGTGTGTGTGTGTGTGTGTGTATGTGTGTGTGCCGTGTGTGTCCGCGTGCCGGCAGGTCTGCGTGTGTACTTGCGCGCGTGCGTGTGCGTGAATGTGTGTGTGTGTGTGTGTGTGTGTGTGCGTATGTGTCTGTGTGTGTGTGCGTGTGTGTGTGCGAGCGTGTGTGTGTGTGTGTGTGTGTGTGTGTGTGTGCATTTATACTGATGCTGTGATAACTATATGTCCATGGGGCAAAACGCTGAGACAGCGTTGGTGACATCACGTTGGATTTTGATTAGTTTCAGTATTTAGAAGTAGGGCAGACCTTCGAACGAAGGATGTAGCCTACTACAAAATTATAAATCATATTTTGTTGATAGGAAAAATGTGTATCAGTAAGTTTAGATATGGTAGGCCTATTGATTTCAATGTAATGTATAATTGCGAATTAGGGTTGAAACGGCGTTTTGAGTATTCTGTAGATGAAAATGTTCAAGTATATGTGTATATGAGTATGTATGTGTGTGTATGGATACATGATTATGTTGATGTCGCACATTTTGACACCGCAGACACAACAGCATTGATTAATACATTCTTGTCCATTTATGCATTGTAAGAATTCGCGCCAAAAGTAGGCCTAAATGTTAAATTTGCTGTGCCACAGATTAATGTACAGTTAAACATACAGATACCAAGTGTGTTACATAATGTTATTGGTTATTGATTAAAAGGGTACGCTTAAGCGTCTTCCCCCCCCCCCACCCCCCAAAAAAAGTAGCCTACTATGCATTCAATAGAAACTTTCAACGAGGGGTCGTTTTGTGCGAAACAGGCCAAATAAAGAAAGAAAGTCACACAAAGAGAAATACACAACAGCTACACACTGAGGCACAGATACACAAATAATCACGAAGGAACACACAGACACACACTAATGCAGACACACAAACAGACAGACACACACACACACACACACACAGACAGACACACACACAGACAGACACACACCGCTAATACAGACAAACACACACACACACACACAGATACACAAACACACATTCACAGACACACAGACACACGCACACACACACTAATACACACACACACACACACACACACACACACACACACACACACACACACACACACACACTCACTCACTCACACACTATTAATTGTTTTTCTGTGTTTTAATCCTGTATCACAATTTTCAGTATTTCATTTGTACTCGCAACACGCAAAGGTGAACAATTATCGCGTGCTGCAAATGATAACAGAACCCCGCTTTAACAACCTACAGGTCACTTAACAACATCAAAACACATTAAGCAAAGTTAAACACTATTTAAACAGCAGATGTGACCAGCATTGTCTCACTCAAAATAGAAACTTTTCCTGAGTGAAAACGATGATGCAAACTATCCCTGATCTGTCAAAGCGTTTACATGTCCCTTTCTTGAGTGTAAACGATTATGCAAACTACCCCTGATCTGTGAACGCGTTTACATGTCCCTTTCTTAAGTGTAAACGATTATGCAAACTACCCCTGATCTGTGAACGCGTTTACATGTCCCTTTCTTGAGTGTAAACGATTATGCAAACTATCCCTGATCTGTGAACGCGTTTACATGTCCCTTTCTTGAGTGTAAACGATCATGTAAAATATCCCTGATCTGTCAAAGCTTTTACGTGGACCATGAGCATCCCTCCGCTTGGAGACATAAGGCCTGGCGCTCACCTATGTAACTTCAGCAGGACAGACGACGCACTGCAGATTATCCCAGCCCGTTACACGTGGCGTGAAAGGAAAACAGGCCAAGTGTTCGTCATAATCCCTATCGCAGCATCAATAATAGGCAGTGCATCGTCTGTGCCGCTGAAACTGCGCAGGTATAACCTGCCCTTAATTATCACACATCAACACCGTGACTGCTTCACGTGAAGAGATAATTGTACAGATTGAAATAATTTCAGTTTAGACAAATCCCGCTCTGTGGGTACTGTAAGAAGCCAGGCTATTTATTTTTGGTATGTGTTCAAGTGGACATATGCTTTTATTCAGAGATCTATCGTGATTTATAATGTAGAATATACACGCGAAGAATAGGTTGTTCTTGCGTGTATACCCGTGTGGTTTGCACGAGTGGACTTTTACGTGTATGGCCGTTTTTACCCCGCCATTTAGTAGGCAGCCACCCACCGATTTCAGGGGAACGCGAAGGATGTAACATCAAACATTCAAACCAAGAAAGTGAAAAAATCAGAAAATCACATGAACAGCGGAAGCGACTAGTATTAAAACAAATCACGAGTTTAAGCCTCGCATCACGTGGAAAACAAGATGTTTTTAATCTCAGTCAAACAAGACATTGTCTTCCTGGAGAATGAGTCACGTACGAACAATATTGGTTTCCTTCTTTCATTTTTTCCTCTTCTCTCCCCCCTCCCCCTCCCCCCCCTTGATATTTACAGAATCTGAGTCTACCCCTCTACTTCACGAGCAAATAAGAGCTTGGGTTTGATCACTCACATATTTTTCTACAGGAATGGCTGCACCGGGTAGTAGGTGCGAGTGGGGTGCGATGAGGGGATAGGGGTGGGTGCACAGTATTTTTTCTTCTTCTTCAAAAAGCAGAAAATACAGTACTTGTCTACCTGGCCTATTTCAGAACAGACTCAAGCAAGTAAGTAGTACGAACAGTGTAGTTAAAGAGAGTATCTTTGTTCTTCGTTTCTCAGACAGTTTGAAAGGCTGGGTTTCTTACTATAAGCTGTCTTTTCATCTTAATCGTGAATCTTTGTCGCAAATTAACCAACGCTATTTACTGACATGTTATTTATTCCACGTGAAATTCATTCACAAAAATTAATATATATATATGAAACCAGAAGACAATATAATAATAACAAACACGCAATAGCTGCCATTGATGCGAAGGACATTTTGTCACGTGATAACCAAGATGTACATGTCAATTATGGCATATGTACAATGATTTTCTTGGCATTTAATACAAATCACAACTGTAGCATAATTTTTATGTCAAATTTTGTCATGTACATGAACCTTCATCGGGGATAAGTACTTGTACAGACAAAGCGCATTACTCATTTCAACCAGATACTCATAGGGTATACTGTTTGGCACCACTTGAAACAAGAAACATTTCGACGGTAACCAATCTTTTCATATAAAGGCAGCACTGAAGAAAAATAAACCTCATACTCAGTTAAGGGCATATCATTTCAGTTATTTAACACAGTTGCATACTACCTGCGTGTTTCTTTCTCACGATGTACCATAATTATGTTAACGCGATTAGAGTAATTTGACTAAGTTTTTTCTGACAACAAAGTCGTCTCATATTGATACACTTTATTTTTGTAGACAAGAAAATGCACACTTTCAAGTCTGGTTACCTGACACGTACGAGAGACAAAATGAGATCATCCGACGAAAATACAGTGCTGTTCACTCATAGGTTCATGGTTGTCGTTTCTTCTGTTTGATCTTCTGTTATTAGCAAGATCTAGATGGGGCACTTTTCAGCAAGTGTCCGGGAACGTGTACGGGTAACGTCATCAGATCTAGTTTTTACGTCACGCGTTTGTCAAGATATGCAGTCTTGGTGGGAGCACAGGCGAAGTTTGTGTGTGTGCATCCGCACCGAATATGCATACCAGCGCTCATTGGTCTAAAACATATGTAAATATTGTGCAGCAAAGGGAAGCTACCCACGGGAAAATAATCATCGAATATCCTGTTATTAACCAATTAGCGCTGGTGTGCATATTCGGTGCGGATGCATAATTTGACGCCAAGTGGATATTAGCGGCTCGCAAACGAAGATTCGTCCAAATGATGGTTAAAAACAACCTGCAGCGAACGGAAGCTGAAAACTAAAGGTGCATATAGTTCAAACAATCATTCAACTGTATTTATTTGACCTTACACAGACTGTAGGAAGAGGCAAACCGTCTTGAACAATATTTTTCCCCAGGAAGCGACTCCAAGAACACAGAAGACTCGAAGGTGAGTGACAAACCTTGTAGTCTTTCTGTGATAGTAGTAGTCCAGTGGATCGGACGATACCTTCGCCTGTGGTGGGAGCAAAACAACGTATGATTTGGAACATTGGAGAAAAAAAAAGTGAGTCACGGGTGACTCAATATCTACACGTACGCGTACAGGTCTTTGCTACACGTTCGATCATCTAGAACACTGTATTACCCGAAAGCTGACGTGTTTTCTATGCGCACAGAAGGTTCAAATGTTGTCAAACATTCGCATTGCGTCATACGTTCGTTTAACCTGTAACTCATATTCCCAGTGTTGTAATGTGTATTTTGGTTTACCGACAACACTCAGCCGTTTTCTTCTCAAAGGAAACACATGTTTCCATAAGGTGAAGCCTTTTTAGTCAAGATTCCCTGTATATCATGTAAATGACGTGTAGTTTGATTTACCGAAAAACTCATCTCTTTAAGTGCTTGGTGTGTTCTTATTTTTGGAACAACATGATTCTGTAAGTTACAATACTTCTGCGTTTCTCAAGGCCAAAGCTTAAATTTCACATCCTGTATTTATGGCGTGTCATTATCTTGGGAGAACATCGTTAGGTTAAAGTACCGCTGTGTTCCTAAAGGACTCAGCGTTAATTGCATATCCTGCTCCTTTGGTGTAATCAACAAAACACATTATATTAGCTAAGGAATTATGCACATTTGTTGAATGATTAATTTGATACATTTATATTCTTTGTATTTGGCTGCTGCCAGCTCAGAAAGTTTCGTAATGAATGTTTTCAAGTGTACTTAGGGGAAGGGCCCCTAATATGGACCACTTTTTGTTTATTGCTGATAACTAGCTTGTTTTCGTGCAAAGAAGTTTCATTTTGTGCTTGGTAGTCCTTCTTTCTTACGTTAACTGTTAGGCCTAATTAGAGTAAAATAGCTTAGATACACATTCAGCAAAAATTAAATACAGAACAAATCACAAAGGGTCCATATTAGGAGCCTGGGCGCCTAATATGGACCAGTGAAGCGGCCTTCACGAATCACTGTAAAAAGCCCCCTATATTTCAAAATAACATGATACAACTTAGTGTACAAGTCAGCATAATTAAAATATGCTCTAGATTTATCTGTTTCGGGTTGATGAGAGCATTATTTGAAGCACACTAGGAAACTAAAGAAGCTTATCAAAAACAGAGTGAAAATAAGTGAAATTATCAACTTCCACGAAAAGAAGACTTTTCGTTGCATTTTTTTAAATCTCGAGGGCTAGTTATAGGTTATTACCAGCAAGCTTCTTAATGAATTAATGAAAATAGCCTTTAGCTTTTATTTTCTTCGATTTGTTGAAGGTGGTCCATATTAGGGGACTCGCACATACTTTGAGATTTTGCTATTATTTTTTGTTTGCAGTAGAAACTCGGGGTCAACACTGCTAAAATGTAACAAATACGGTTTTAGCTGTCATATATAGCCATTTCTGTTTGATAAAAGCTTTGGCTGTAGACAGAAACGAGTCCGTTTTAGGCGGCAAATTTAGAGTGAACGCTGCCAAAAGTGAAAAAAGAGAAAAAGCCTAACGGTTTTGAGATTTGTGTTTCTGCAACTGTTTTGACATGTGCAAGTTATCCAAAGAGGGTGAATACAGCGAATAAAACTTTTTTGAGCCCGTTAGTTGGTGGTGGTCCATATTAGGATCCGGTCCATATTAGGAGCCCTTCCCCTACTTCACTCTATTTTTGTGAGCCTCTTCAAACTGATCGAGAGCATTACATAATAATATAACTTACATTCGTATTCTACAGCTTACAAAATGTCCATGTCCTCTTGTGAATAATCAAATCAAACCACGCATTATGTAACCAATCAATCAATCAATCAATGAGTCTTATATCGCGCATATTCCGTGGGTACAGTTCTAGGCGCTCTCCAGGCACTATACGACAACTGAGAAGAAAACACACTCTTTATAATTAAGTTTCTCGTTACTCAAACGTTATATCCAATTGCTTAAAACTAATTACATAATTCATTTGACGTTATTTAAGCGGTTCGTTATATAACATGCAATAAAAACAAAACTTATGTTTTGGAAACGCAACCAAAACACACGAAGCAATTCCAAACGGTTATTTTAAATCAGATCCCCGTTATACCCTCGCAACTTGATCGCGGTCGAGCAGTAATACAAGCAAGCCCGTATAAATGAAACTCTCTCTCTCTCTCCCCCCCACCCCCTTTCGCTCTTATTTGCATTTTTTTAATTTTTTTATATAGCTCTAACTTTTAGCGAATAAATTGAGAAAATGTTAATCTCAAGCTTTCCGCCTTCATCATTCTGAGAACAACTATGCGAACAGCTGTGTCTGACTTTTTGGGGTAGTGGAATTAACAGCCAGACAGCAAAAATGGCAGTACAGAGAGAGGCAGAGAGTTCTCTGACGTATTAGTAGACATTGCTACTTGTTTCTTTAATCGTCTTCTCACTCAGAAAGAAAACAAGCTTGAATCGGTCCGCAGAGCTAAACAGGCTGAAGGGACGTTGAAAACTAACAACCAACAAATCGTCTTCTTTGATCCCACCCACACAGGCTATATGTTTCCCTCTACACCCTCATAGGCCCGGGTAGCTCAGGTGGTAGAGCACTGGACTTGTGATCGAGAGGTCGCTGGTTCGAATCCGGGCCGGGACGGACACGGGTCAACTTTATGTGCAGACCCAGAGACGGTATCCATCTCCCACCCCCGTGTCACCACAATGGCACGTTAAAGATCTTGGTCATTCTACCATAAGTGCAGATGGCTGATACCACCTAAACACGCACACATCAAAAGCCGTGAGGGCGTAAAACTCGAATCGTATAAACCAATTCATGTCCAATATAGGCAATTAAGACCTGACGGACAGTAAGCCCCTTACAATGTACTTTTACATAGGCTATATGTTTTCCTGTACACCCACATAGGCTATATGCTTCCTTGTACACCCACATAGGCTATATGTTTCCCTGTACACCCACAAAAAAGTAGAACACGAAACTGCTCTGGTCAGTTAAGGGGAATCACCGACTGTCTTCCAGGAAATGTTAAAACATGAAACTATAATCAGCGAAAAATATTGGGGAAATCTATGATGTAATCTCTTCCGTACATACATACTCACGCGCATCTCAGATTTCGAATACAATTTTCTAGGTTACCACTAAGCTAAGAGACAAACAAAAGTTTAGGTCATGCGAACTATCAAAATGAAACGACAAGCTAAAGTTCATTTTGAAGGAAGAACACGCATGTGATCACAATGATGACCTACTGAGAAGAACAGTCACTAGTGGCTTCCTCGTGGTCAAACACATGAAGTACAGACCAGTTGCATCCAACATTCATCATTCTATCAGGTTAATGTTTGACTTTGAACCCGTTTGAAGTCAGTGACAAATGTGAACTTGAAAGAAAATTCAGAAAATATCGAGCGAATAACTATGACACATGTAGTGGAATCGTGTTTTGTGATTTCTTTTCCTACATAAAAAGGAAAATACAATGTTTAAAATGAATCATGTTGGGTACATATTCACTTGAGGTTTTTGCACAGCCAGCATAAATAAATAAAAATTGCCATTTTATTTAGTCGTGTGGTCTTCAGGTTTAATGATGTTTCCTATGAACGATTTTAACAGAGTAATTAAGTAGAATACGCCACGATAACTGAGCTTCATATGCCTTGTGAATGACTGTCCGTACTTTTGGTGTGATCGTCAGAGATCTTTTACAGTATATATCGTCATAGTGCTGTTATACAATAATACACATATGGCACTTCAAGTAAGCATACTAGTTACAAATTAACAAATCAGCAAAATCACAAAAGAAACTCCACAACAATACAATAACAAAAACAAACAAAAGCATTTGAATAAGAAGCTTCTCCTGATTACGTAGCGGTTAAATATATATCTTTTTGTTATAAAAGCCACAAAATAAAAAATATAGATACCATTACTTGCTACCTGTGGGATCTCTGAAGACAAAAGTCCTGTTTATAGACCAAATAATCCTTGTTTACAACAAAAAAGCGAGTGTTAATCCTAAAAGGAATATAAAAATTCAAAATAAAATCATTACCCAGAAAGGGATTGATGTCGGTAACAAACCCACTATGACATTAGAAACAAAATGAGTTGTGATAAAATCATCAGATTCCAAGTATGAGAAAATTAATATGTTTTTAAATTTTGACTGACAGAAATAGGAAAGAAGTAGTTTGAGATCAACGTTTTAGCCAAAATGTGGGGAAGCTAACAAACTTTCTCTCGTGGAAATCATTGGCTTTTCTGACTGAAACCAACCGCCTCTCCAAGAAAACAAATAATTCAAAACTTGACAAAATGTGAAAAAGGACGAAGAAAAAAAGGACATTGCCTTATTTCATACTGGCTTCTCAAAGCTGTATGAGCAGAACTCTGAAAGTTCCATGTCACTCAATGAATACATTCTAGAAAGATCAGAAAAGAGAATACAAAGTAAAGTGATTTTTGTTTCATTTGAACAAACTTAACTGGTACATGTATCCCAGTGCATAATCTTAAACAGAAAAGTGATACTACGAACACTAATCCAAACAACAAAGTGACTGTGAGTCAGATGAACAAAGTTGAAAAACAACAGAAATCTGTACTCCACAATACAAGGACAGCAAATACAAAACTATATAACATGTTTGTCTACGGAGGCTTCTTCAGGACTAAAAAACCAAAAAAAACCACAATGATAACGTTGAATACGTGCGGGATGACTGTGACATCGTTTTAACATCACATGAATCGTGCATAAACATCACAAAACACAGCAAAAAGTTACTGAAAGCTTTCTTGATGGTGACGAATAGGTATTGTTTAAATGCTAATGTACAATACTTGCTGTGAAAGATCGTTATTTTGACGTGAATTTTTAAACAGTTGAGCGTCTGTGTAAAATGGCACATGAGTTTAAACATTGAAAGTCGGCGTCATCCTCTGTGTACTGTACATTTAGCTGCCATTTAAAGGTCGACTCACATAGCACCTCACACATATATATATATAATGTATGTATATTCATTATCACCAATGAACACAAACTGCACAGATGCTGCCAAGAGCACTTTGGAATACAAAGTCCAAATAGGCCTACCCGAGGGCTAAAAAGTCCATTGTGATTTCAGGTGATAATTCTTATAAGACCATGACATTTGACGGGGTGATTGTGATCAACACGCGCATTATATTGCAAAACGTCGACTTCCTGGATGTGAATATTGTATATGCACAGAAAAACGTCTGTGCATTATATACGTTGAACGTGTAGTGTCTCAAGTTCCACTTAAAGATTTGACACAAGTCAGAGTGACATCACCCCCAAAACGAGTTTAAAAATGTCGGTGACCACTCTGTAGAACAGACGTCAGAAACCGAAAGTAAATTTCAGGTTAGCTCTGTTTGAGCTATTACTTTCCCCCCTCCAGCGCTCTTTATGTCACGATTCGAGAGATCATCCTTATGTATATGGCACAATTAAAAAAACAAAAAAACATTCCTGTTAATACTTAATTGCTTCGCGGCAAAATAATCTCATATATATAAAGTTGCACGAGAAGAAAATGTCACAATCTCACAATTGTTTTTTTAGGGTTTTTTACGGCAATGAACACAAAGTTGACAAAATCAAAACTGCCCAAAAGCGGTACAACATGAATACTGGTGCAATCAACAACATTATTCCTTGCTACCGCTATGTATTTTGGCATTCTGGAGACAATCTCTTTAGTATATACTGAAAAATGTAACACTTGAATGGGTCGGAGGTGGGTTGTTGTTGGGGAAAGGGGGTTGGGCGGGGTTAATACTCAACCTGACGCTGAACGAGAAACAATTGTTCCTTATTTTGCAGACGTTCGGCGAGATATTCACACACTGACAGTTGCGGTTCAACGGGTGTCCGTGACAGATACTGAGAAATAGATTGAAAACCACCAGAACGCTTACGTGTCCCATCCCACGTAGTGAGTGACTGGGTGGATACAACTAGTTTGTGAATTGCTCATCAAATATTGATGTTGAACACAGCACATAATCATAAACACACATTGAAGACGAAAAATCGTGAATCTGCACACACACTAAGTGACTATATGTACACGGACACGTTTTTGATTGCTGCACATAGACATTTGTCACGAAGACAGTTTTTGGATGAACCGAAGTACATGTCGGCTGCCGTACCTCAAAACTAACCACAGTGTTCAGTGTTGTGATCTGAAAGGCTAAGCCCACGGCTGGCAGTCCAATGTTCAGAACAACACTGACATGTCATAATTATCTGTGAGGCTCAATGCAAATCTGATGCATCATGTTTCTGAAAAAAAGTTTCGAAACGTCTGGCTCTGCAGTCTTTTTATTTGAAAGCCTCCGTGTCTCACACCTCAAAGATTCCAATGAAGCTGAAGTACTCCAACGTCTTTCATACAATGTAGAAATATCTGAAATACAAGGGGTGTTGCACTCAGCCTTCAGGGAATCTCACGTCTTGTGTTTGAGTGCCTGAAAGAAGCTGAAGTCAAATAGTTTGGAGTTTCAAAGAAGTGACAACTGAATTTATTTGAAACCCGCTTAAGGCCAGAATGAAGTTGTTATCTTCTATATCTCAAAAACTTCAAAGCAAATAATGTTTTACATCTGACCGGAGAGGCTGGCGCTTTATGTCTGGAACACTCCAACGACTGTTATGAAGCTGATTTCTTGTATCTGAAGCACTCCAAAGGCCTTAATAAAGCTGATTTCTTGTATCTTAAGCACTCCAAAGGCCTTAATAAAGCTGATGGCTTGCATCTGAAAAGCTCCAAAGCACCTGAAGTTTTACATCTGACCGGCTTTAAAGAAACTTGAGTTTTACGTCTGAAACACTCCAAAGTTCTCTGCAAAGCTCAAAAGCACCCGACGTCTTTAGAAATCTGGCAGTCTTCAAATACGTTGGCGTCTTGTATAGATCTGCAGGACCCTAAACGCCTTGATAAAGCTGATGTTTTTTGTTAGAAATACCCGTCAGGTCCTGCCGTCTTAAATCTGGCGGTCTTCAAAAGAGCTGACGTCTTGTATCTGTATTTGAAAGACTCTACACGCCATGGTAAAGCAGATATCTTTTGCCAGGAACACACAAGAGCACGTGGTAAATCTGGTAGGCGTTCAAGAAGCTGACGTTTTATATCTGAAGGACCCCAAAAGCACATGGAAGTTCAGTTTTGTTGTTGTTGTTGTTATATCTGAAAGACTCTAAACGCCCTGGTAACGCTCGTGCCTTTTGTCAGAAACACTCCAAAGCACCTGCTGTTTAACATTTGGTAGGCTTCACTGAAGAAGCTGACGTTTTATATCTGAAGGACTCCAAAAGCACCTGGCAGTTCAGTTTGTTGTTGTCGTTGTTATATCTGAAAGACTTCAAAAGCACCTGGCACTTCATTCGGTTTTTTTCATATCTGAAAGACCCCGAAGAATGTGTCCTCCCTCCTTGCCTTGTTTACAGATTGGATGTCTGCTATAACGGAGAGTGTGTCGCCAGCGCGCAGCATGAAGATCCCCTGCATGTAGGACACGTGGTCTTTGCTGCTGTGCACGTGAGACGCGTCCAACAGGCGGGTACGGGTCCCATTTCGTCTGTCAACACACAGTGCATCACATTATATGGTTAGTGTTGAAAACAAACTCAAAGAGATCTTTACTCATCATGACAAAGAAAGAAAAAACTGTCGATTGCTCGCCTACAGTGAAAACTTCTTTCGGAACCAACATAGAAAAGCAGATCAAATCAATAAGCAAGTATAAGGAAAAGCAGAACAGAAGCTAACCAAAAACGACAAAAGAGCGGAAATCATTCAAACAAACAGAATAGAGAAATAACTAACAGGTGAAGTGATCAATTTAAGTATGCCCCAAAAAAGTACAGTGGAACGTAATTTGATTATAAGGGCATTTTTTGTACATCTGAAACAATTTCTTTCACTTTTGAACTTACACTTTGCGCTTCAGTTTACATTTAGATGGATTCTATGCTGCCCTCCTTGGAATGTCTAGCCAAGAAAGAGAGGAAGAAGAAAAGAAAGAAAGAAAGGAAGGGAAAATCCTCTTAACTCCAAGGACAGGGTTGTTCATTGTTTCATTTTCAAGGAGATTTGAAGTAGGTGGAAGGTACAGGGACAGTTTGAAAAACACAAGGAGATAACGACTGTCAGAATGTAAGGTCCAAGGAGTGTCAAGGCAGAACAAACAGTTACCCATGGTTTTTGAAGACGTGCACATGACGATTCTGTTTGCTCGTGTGGGGTGGGGCTTCAAATGTCACGTGACTGTACAGGTAATAGTAGCCCCCCTGTGTGACCTTGACCTCCGTGGCGTAGGCTCTGTCCACGAAACTGACCTCCATACCTCGCACTGTTTCTTGACCACGCTTGCCTCGTGTCCACCGCAGCGGGTCGAAAGTGTTACTGGACTGATATGCTGTACAGAAAAAAGACATTGCTTGAAGTGTTCTATTCTATATAAATATCAGGGCCGGACTAGGCTAAGAGGAGGGGGGGGTTGCCAGTGGGGGTCAGGGGGCGAAGCCCCCTGAAGCTGATGGGTAGGTCATATTCTGAGATAGCAAAATGGTCGCTCCTTGCATGAAACGGCATAAAATAAACAATAATAAAAAATGTTTTAAATAAGTGAGGTACATGTTTAGGCTAGGGGGGGGGGGGGGGTTGCGCAACCCCCATAACCCCCCCGGTAGTCCGGCCCTGTATATGTATACAAGCACGCATGCTCTGGCACTGCCCGGTTGCACCCATATCTAAATTTTTTTTTAATTAAAAACATATAAGCACCCAGTAAAATCGCTTTTTCAATACACCAACCAACCAACCACACACACACACACACACACACACACACACACACACACACACACACACACACACACACACACACACACACACACACATACGCACACACACACGCACACACACACATATTGCGTCTCGTTTCCCAGTCTACCGGAAAACATTAAGTCAAAACTTGACTAAATATAAAAAAACAAAAAACACCGACAACATGAAACACAATAAACAAAATTAAAACACATGAGCATTTGAACCAAAAGACGATACGAGCTCAACAAAAGAGACATGAGTGGAAAGCGCACGATGAACAAGATATGTGTAATATTTCTTACCTGTCACATTTTCATGACTGTAATACAAATGGAGGTACACGCTTGGACGCTGGCTGTAAATGGCTGTAAAACAAAAATGTAAAAAAAATTAGAGAAATAAATATGCAAGCAAATCGAAGCTCTTTTTCCTCTTGGCATTCATTCCGCTGTAAGGAAATTAGTTCTTCTCGTGAAAACCACAACGCCAGGATACTTATTTGCGAAAGATATCGTTTTTATATTTAGTCAAGTTTTGACTAAATATTTTAACATCGAGGGGGAATCGAAACGAGGGTCGTGGTGTATGTGCGTGTGTGTGTGCGTGTGTGTGTGTGTCTGTGTGTGTGTGTGTGTGTGTGTGTGTAGAGCGATTCAGACTAAACTACTGGACCGATCTTTATGAAATTTGACATGAGAGTTCCTGGGTATGAAATCCCCGAACGTTTTTTTCATTTTTTTGATAAATGTCTTTGATGACGTCATATCCGGCTTTTCGTGAAAGTTGAGGCGGCACTGTCACGCCCTCATTTTTCAACCAAATTGGTTGAAATTTTGGTCAAGTAATCTTCGACGAAGCCCGGACTTCGGTATTGCATTTCAGCTTGGTGGCTTAAAAATTAATTAATGACTTTGGTCATTAAAAATCTTAAAATTGTAAAAAAAAATAAAAATTTATAAAACGATCCAAATTTACGTTTATCTTATTTTCCATCATTTGCTGATTCCAAAAACATATAAATATGTTATATTCGGATTAAAAACAAGCTCTGAAAATTAAATATATAAAAATTATTATCAAAATTTTTTTTTCGAAATCAATTTAAAAACACTTTCATCTTATTCCTTGTCGGTTCCTGATTCCAAAAATATATAGATATGATATGTTTGGATTAAAAACACGCTCAGAAAGTTAAAACAAAGAGAGGTACAGAAAAGCGTGCTATCCTTCTCAGCGCAACGAATACCCCGCTCTTCTTGTCAATTCCACGTGCACTGCCTTTGCCACGGGCGGTGGAGTGACGATGCTACGAGTATACGGTCTTGCTGCGTTGCGTTGCGTTCAGTTTCATTCTGTGAGTTCGACAGCCACTTGACTAAATATTGTATTTTCGCCTTACGCGACTTGTTAATAAATCCGAACGTATGAACAGACAAGCAGAAATTTAAAGGCAGAGTAAGCCTCCCGTAAACCATCACAGATACGGTCAGGCTTTTACACACAGTACAAACACCATTTCATTTAAACACTCACCAATTGAGAACATCCTAGGTGCCCTCCGTAAAGAGCGAACAATTTTCAAAGAATTTATTTTTGCGTGGTTTATCTTACCCCTGAGCCATCGTGAACCCGTGTGATCCAGTTTTCCCTTTTCACAATGCAGTCGTCATAGTTAGTCATTTGAATGCGACTCGACGTGAGCTTATCTACAATAGCACGGTTTTTTTGTGCACGAAACAACGGCTGTGGTTCACAAGAACTCTAGCGATGGCTTTTGACTGTTGAGAGGAACGGCGATTTGCACTGATAAACCGGCCGTCGTCTGCTACGACCCTTGCGTGACCCTGCTTCCGGGCTTTTCTTTTTTTAAACTTTCACAACTTCGAATTGTTCTGATCTTGTCTTGATGAAAAACGAATTCTTTTATGATTAAAGAATGTTTGTGTAACAAGCTGTCAATTTATTATTTAGATTTTAAAAGTTAGGTCTAGCGCAAAAACGAGGCGCCGTTGTTGTTAACGGAACAAGTCTACGAAAATAAATTCTTTGAAAATGTCTCACGCTCGACAGAAAGCAGCCAGGATGTTCCCGTTCGGTGAGCGTTCAAATGGAAGTATGCTTGTACTGTATTTAGACGCTCGGGGAGCTCTGTGATGGTTTACGGGAGGCTTACTGTGCCTTTAAATAAAGAAAGGAATTGTTAGTTGTAACGACTGGGTCGTTATTTGTGTTGTTGTTGTTGTTGTTGTTTTGGTAGTTGTTGTTGTTGGTATTGGTGTTGAATTGTTTATAAATTTATCTATTTGTGTGGGTGTGGTTTTTTTCTCCAGAAGAGATACTTACCGCTAATATTTCTGATGACCAAAAGGGAGTGTGTCTCGTTTTCAATCTTTTTGGTCAGCGTGTTGATTTGCTCATAGACGCTGCGGTCTGGAAAACAGCAACAGTAGTATACATGTGTTAAACAGCGTGCTGAAATCACTTTTTTTTAACAGGTTACTTTGAAAGTTTTCCACAAATTAAACATCTTCTCTGGGGGTGCGTTGCAGATCGCACCTACTGCTATTTAAGACTAGGATTATTTGCAAGCACGTGCACAAAACTTGGGTTTCTACTTAAACCTGTCACACGGTCAGTGCAAACAGACTACTTCGGTATAGTTAAAATAACCACCAGGACAGAAATTCAAACTTAACAAGAATTGGTAAGCTTTATTTGCTGAATATTCAGTTTCCGGTATTTTTTGTATTTCAACCGGTAAACTATCGGGAATTGCCGTTTAAACCTGTAGCCAAAATTCCCACCATTTAAATGGTTCTATTATTAATCATTCAAAACTTGAAGGGATACATCAGACATGACTAAATTTGAGCTTTTTTTTAACGCTTTTAAGTTAGAATTTTTTGTATTATGCTATTTACTGTAATTTTCAATGTGTGTTTGTGTGTAATCAAACCCCATCAGTATACGGACATATAACAATGGCGAAATAAGCGGTTGTTTTAAGTTGTTAGGGTCTTCTAAAATGTCATAGTGATTGATGATGAAACTATGGTACAGGAATTCAAACAATATTATTGTCGTGAGTGACTCAAACTTTATTTCAGAGACGACATCGGTGGTTTAATTTATGCACATGCTCCTAGCGAACACACCAACCTTTCAGTTTTCAAAGTTTTCTGGTCAAAGAATATTTGCAACAGATGTGCAAACTATGCAGACATTCGCGAAGATGAATTAAGGCCTGTCCAGTCCAAGCATACTACTCCCCGAAGGCACTGCTGTCAGTGTCTTTGTCTTGCTTGTGTGTTGTCATAAAAGGTCTGTTAAAGTTTAACAAATTAAGGTCCGTTTGATTTCTACCAAAAAAAGTCCGTTTGTATAAAATTTGTCTATTACAGTCTGTTTTATTTCGACCATTATTGTCCCTATCTAGCACAAGACCAAGTACGCACGAAAAAGATCCTGTAGTCGATGTCAGAGTTCGGTGGGTTACAGAAACACGAAAATACCCAGCATGCTTCCTCCGAAAGCGGAGTATGGCTGCCTGAACGGCAGGGTAAAAACCGTCAAACAAGTAAAATCCCACTCGTGCAAAAAGCATGGGTGAACGTGGGAGTTTCAGCCCATGAACAGAGAAGAAGATGAAGTCCCCATCTAATCCACTTCCTAACTGACCTTGACCTGACCGTTGCAGCTGATATAAAGTGTAATAGTAAACTGCCAGTGCATGAGTATACTCTTCCTTGTCGTGTGCAAGTTAGCACGCTGTGTGTACAGAGGAATGAAGTCACATTCTATTGTCAAGGTCAAAACAAGGCCACTCATTGTGTCAATTGGCTCATTGTACTGTAATGAAATACTGTCCGTTAAAACGGCGCTAGCGTACGTACATGTAGTACAGATTCAGGAAGTAGACACTATTATTGTAGAGATCGTTTCAAACGAAGGCGGTTCCGTGCGTGCAAACGAAATTAGAAACAATGTCTCAGAGACTTATCTGTCAAGTGGTTTTTTTAAAAAGGCATAGGACCGAGATTAGAACTTAGAGCTAAGACAATGCCTTGAGTTTTCCTGCACCCACACCCGATATTTTACATACACAACTGACGGGCGCAGGTCAACTTATGTGCAGACCTGCTATTGCCTTATCCCCCTTCGTGTGTACACGTATGCACAAGACCAAGTGCGCACGGAAAAGATCTTGTAATCCATGTCTGAGTTCGGTGGGTTAAAGAAACACGAAAATACTCAGCATGCTTCCCCCGAAATCGGCGTATGCTGCCTGAATGGCGGGGTCAAAACGGCCAAACACGTAAAACTCCACTCGTTCAAAAACATGAGTGAACGTGGGAGTTTCACCCCATGAACGAAGAGGAAGAAGACATACAGACAAAAGCATTAATTGCGTTCGGGGGGGGGGGGGGGAGAGGATTGTGTGTTCGAGGGCATGGAGGGAGGGTTTGGGTGACGTGCAAGTTTGCATGCCCGACATTTGGCAAAAGCAAATACGGAAGACAGATACAGAAAACATCTTCTAGCTAACAATAACAACCCATGACAAACGAACAAATAAATTCCCGAAAAAAACCGTATCTGATTTCATTCGATAACAGAAAAAAAACCACGGTTCGTGGGCCAAACAGTGACCTGTGCTGATAACCTAAGATATCAGGTCCTAAAAGCATCATTATTACATCATGAAACCATGGCGTCATAGCACGAGCCCTGTGGCGATTGGGCCGACTGTTCACAAAGGGATTATCTCGATCTACTTTCAAAAAGGAAGCGCTTCAAACACCTCGAACACTGGCACATGCAGGGGGGGGGGGGGGGGGGGTTGTTTGGAAAAATGGCAACGATCTTTCTGCGATATTTGAAGTTTTCCTGTTAAAAACGCTTTAATCGTCCCATAGCCTATTACCTCCACCTTTCTCATGACAAGCCAACTAGTCATAAGAGGACGTAAACAATCTATTAGTCAGTCAGTCAGACGTATTAATCTCGCCTTATTTGGCAAGTGGGGCAAAGAAGAAACCATGCGCTCAGATAGATCAGCATTGGACAAGCGTTAATTGAGCCGTTACTTTCTCAAAGCAAAAGTCCAAAGTCGTGTTACTCTAATGTTAATATAAGCATTGAACAGGTAGAGAACAGAAGGAGGAAGAAGCAAACACGCAAGATGAAAAGAAAAGAAAAACATGAAGAGAAAAGACTATGTAACCTAGAGGGTAAAGTCACCACTAGCGGAGTATTTCATGATAATTGCAAAGTCATAAACAAACTGAAATCTTTAACACTCCTTCTTCAAAGAGCAACACGACCCACGGAAGCACACCGATGAGCAAACAAGCAAAGAAATAACGCAAGAAGGAAGAAACAAGCAAACAACGTTCATCGTTCAAAAAACCAACACGAAGCACTTGAAAACACACAACAAAGTAACACAAAAATTAAAAAAAATTTAAATGAATAAAAAAGATAGAAAGAAAGAAAGAGACAAACTCACAAAGCGCACACGAAACAAAGAGAGCGAGAAAGTGGGGCATGAAAATTAACAGTTTTAGCAACTCTAAAAAGAGAAGAGTGCCGAAGGGCAATAATAAACTTACCGAGTTGTACGGTTCTTTCATCTAGGTTCTCTTTTGTCTGTGAACAAAACCAAAACCCATATGAATTTGATTGTAATGCTGCGTGAATCATATCTTCAACATTGTGGTTGTAAACACTGATATATACAGAGTTAATATATTTATTTCATACACCATTGCAGATTTCGTTAACATAGTTTTGGGAAATACAAGAGCAACAGCGTTGTTATTCAGACATGTGAATGTACCATCACACAGAAATGTACCGGCACGGTTGGCCTAGTGGTAAGGCGTCCGCCCCGTGATCGGGAGGTCGTGGGTTCGAACCCCGGCCGGGTCATACCTAAGACTTTAAAATTGGCAATCTTGTGGCTGCTCCGCCTGGCGTCTGGCATTATGGGGTTAGTGCTAGGACTGGTTGGTCCGGTGTCAGAATAATGTGACTGGGTGAGACATGAAGCCTGTGCTGCGACTTCTGTCTTGTGTGTGGTGCACATTATATGTCAAAGCAGCACCGCCCTGATATGGCCCTTCGTGGTCGGCTGGGCGTTAAACAAACAAACAAACAAACGATCCTGTTTCAGGAATTTTTAGATTTCCGATGTTCGCAGACCCCTCTTTTTCTCTTAGGACGGGTATCAGCCTGTACATATTTTCCTCCTCCTCCTCCTCCTCTCCCTCATCCTCGTCCTCCTTCTCTTCCTCCTCATATTCCTCCTTCTCCTTCACCATCCCACCACCACCATCCTACAACAACAACATCACTGAGTGAACCTTTTCGAAAAAGAAACTTGGAATTTTCCCCGTCACTTGAAAAATAGCGCTGATAGAATACCAAGAGTATAAGTTAGACAAAACATTCCAATAAAGAACGAAACAAATGAATACTGCGGGAAGTAACTAAACTCTTTATAGAGAGAGAGAGAGAGGGGAGGGGGGGGGGGGGGTTGCATGAAAGGTATTTCATTTTCATGATCCCTCATTTAGGGGGAAACATAGTACTTTCGCTTCCGACAAATAATTCTGAGTTTTGGTTCCTTTTCACAATATACCCCATTCACCTCCAAGTTAAAAACAGTTTTTTAAAGTTAGAATGCCGGAAAACCTACCAAAAGTTTAGAGACAGAGAGAGAGACAGAGAGAGAGACAGAGAGAGAGATAGACAGAGAGACAGACAGACAGACAGAGGGAGGGAGAGAGGGAGAGGGGAGGGGTTGGTTATTTGCCAGTACTGGCAAACTGATGTGTCTGTTTTCAAAAAAACGTACATTTTCAGGTATTCTGACCTTGCAAATCGTCCCCGACAAACGAAAACAAGTCGCGTAAGGCGAAAATACATTTAGTCAAGCTCAGTCGAACTCACAGAATGAAACTGAACGCATTGCATTTTTTCCGCAAGACCGTACACTCGTAGCATCGTCTGTCCACCGCTCGTGGCAAAGGCAGTGAAATTAACAATCCAGAAAAGCGCGGTAGCGGTTGCGCTGAGGACGATAGCACGCTTTTCTATATCTCTATTCTTTTTAACTCTCTGAACGTGTTTTTAATCCAAACATATCATATCTATATGTTTTTGGAATCAGGAACGGACAAGGAATAAGATGAAATTGTTTTTAAATCGATTTCGAAAATTTAATTTTAATCATAATTTTTATATTTTTAATTTTCAGAGCTTGTTTTTAATCCGAATATAACATATTTATATGTTTTTGGAATCAGAAAATGATGAAGAATACGATAAACGTAATTTTGGATCGTTTTATAAAAAAATAGTTTTAATTACAATTTTCAGATTTTTAATGACCAAAGTCATCAATTAATTTTTAAGCCTCCAAGCTGAAATGCAATACCAAAGTCCGGCCTTCGTCGAAGATTGCTTGGCCAAAATTTCAATCAATTTGATTG
>NC_090257.1:33098395-33153395 GCF_037325665.1 Littorina saxatilis | reverse complement strand
TCTAAATCGCCAATAATGTGGAAGACCTTAGTGTTAAAAAAAAAAAAAAGCCAATAGCATGAATACAGAAAAAACTAAAACAGAGCGAGGAGAAAACTTGTCCCACGATGCCTATGGGGGAACGATATATACACAGGTTTGTCATTTACTAACATTTCGTCATATGGCACGACCGGATGTCGTCAGTACACTGGAGAGAGAAACGGAGATGGAGAGAGAGGGAGAGGGAGAGGGAGAGGGAGTGAGGGAGAGAGAGAGAGAGAGAGGGGGAGAGGGAGTGAGGGAGAGAGAGAGAGAGAGAGGGCGAGGGAGTGAGGGAGAGAGAGAGAGAGGGAGAGAGAGAGGGAGGGAGAGAGGGAGGGAGAGGGAGTGAGGGAGAGAGAGGGGGAGAGGGAGTGAGGGAGAGGGGGGGAGAGAGAGGGAGAAAGAGGGAGGGAGAGGGAGTGAGAGAGAGGGAGAAAGAGGGAGGGAGAGGGAGTGAGGGAGAGAGAGAGAGGGAGGGAGAGAGAGAGAGGGAGAAAGAGAGAGAGAGAGAGAGAGAGAGAGAGAGAGAGAGAGAGAGAACCAGACGTGAGTGACTCTCACACAATCCTCACTTTTTTGTACTAACCTTTGTCAATAGACACAGTGCTGTTTTAACGTCCATTGAGCACACGTCAGTGGGGGAAATTCCACATTTTCCCAGCAAGTCTTTCTGAAAGTTTTGTGTGACTGTGTCGCACCGCTGTGTACCGTCCAAGGCCCCCGCCTCGCCTGTCCCAGGCATGAACTGTTTGAGCTTGCCGAGCACAAAAGGGTAGCGCACGACCAGAGGGATGACCGGTCCTATCCACAAGATCACCATCACAACCAGTAGCCAAGTGAAACGTTTCGTCCAGATTTTTAGTTTGCGTTTGGAATTCATCAGTTTTTCGGCGTGCCTTGCGTGGTCTCCTATAGCACGGTTTTCAAGAGGGGGGTAAGATTGTCCTTGCTGTCTCTTTAGGCGTTTGGCCTTTTTGGTCTTGGTGAACCCAGGGGTCAGAGTCTCGGCGTAAGGGTTACTACCGTTGTTGTGGTCCGGGTCCACTCTGTGAGGGTAAGGGGCCTGGTAAGGGGGAGGTGATTGGGGGACAGTGTGAGGGGCCTTGGTCACGGTTTCTGCGTACGGGGCACTACTGACAGTCGAGACGCCGTCATCAAACACCACAGGCTCTAAGTCGTAGCAGACTGGTGCGGCAAATGTTTCTGTCATGCTAAAAGCCAGGCTGCAGTTGCTGTTTGCTAAGTCCCTTACTTTCGCTCATTCCAAGAAAAAAAGCTTTTTGCTTTAATTAATCCTTCTATAGTTCTTACAGCCACATGAGGTGAAGTTTGTATAATCTCTAATGATTAATCCAGGATTGCGGGATGTACAGATAATGAGATATAAGAAATAAGAGTACTTCAACTTGATTTCCTGTCATTCAAAGAACAACAATGTTTGCTCCTATAGTGTATCTTAAAACCTCTCATTAAGAAGTCTGTAGTCTCTGATCAGCTCAGAATTGATATGATTCTCTGAGATGCCAGAATAGAGACTGGATTTTGAACCACCAAACGTTTCGTGTGTCATTTTCTGTTTTCTTCCAAGAACGAAAGTTTCTCCTCCTGGTGTTTTTTACAGCCTGCTCACCCCGACGAAGTATTCCGTTTTCTCTGACAAAAGAACTGATGCGCGTACGTTTATAGATCTATGCTAGAAATGAAAGTAGCTCTTGCTGTTTCACCGACGACTTTTCCAGGAGAAAGATTGTGGAGACACCCTCGGGCGTTATTAACTAATGTCTCTTCAAAACAGTTTTTGTCATCTACGCAACGAGGACGAATTGATGTGTAGATACATTTCCAGAATAGACAACTGAAGACAAGTGAATTGTTTCTGATTATATTCTGGCACTTCCACGGAGACATAAACAACTCGCCCACTCAATGGTTGGATCATTCTTGATGTTGACTTCAAATACCCCTGAAAGGGAAACGCTGCAACAAGAATCCCCGGTGTTTGTTAGTTTTTGTCTTTTGTGACTGAACTGGTAAAGGCTGAACTTTCCGATTACTGAGTGTGAAGAGGGTTATGTTACAACCAGCTCATCAAAGATATTCCAAAGGTTAAGTATAAGCTACTGCTTTTCTCGTAATGACGTGTTTTCCAGCGTCTATATTAGGCAAACTTGAAATTGTTCCGTGTTCTTCCCTGTGTAAGGGACGGCATTGGTCGATTGTATGGTTTACGTTATCACGTTAGATATAATTGTGAATCAGTTGAATATCTTCCCCCTTCTACATTTCACTGAGGTCCTAAAAGGCATCATTATGTCGTACCACGTTCACAGTTTTAACCGCAAACACCAACACTCACACGTAATGCCAACACAGCCAAGCAAAGTAAAAAACAAATTGTCTTTCATTTTGTATGTGTTAGTGTCTTCGTTGGTCTTTAAAAGTCATTATCTGTGTGTCATCAACATCGCATTTTTTCGTGCACTTCAACAAATGTTGACGACAGTGGTTGAGTCTGAATTAAACTCTTGTGCTGAATATATTAAAGGAATAAATTATTACGACAAATACTCAATACTGCAACGACTAGAAACAGCAAGGAACCGTTGACTGACTAACTAATACATGTTATATTTAAACATCCTCCCAGGCCTCTAGATCAACTATAAACAGTCACTGATAATACGCTAAAAACAAGAAGAAGAAGAGTTCACTGTATCGAATTGATGTAAATACCTTACGCCCAGTAGGTACAGCAACCGAAGTGATGCTTTTTCGATGCCTATCTGTCCGTATGCCTCATGAAGACGGTTGTTTTAATTCTGCAGTATAGTTTATCAGGCTGCAAAAAGCAAAGTAAAATAAAACATATCACCGAAGCCACAAACGTAAGATATAGGCCCCTACCCTGTGTTACTCTCGACTCTTTGCGGAAGAGTGTTGACGACGAAAGCGAAGGCGTACACTGCGGATTTTCTACAAAGTATAAATAACCGTGCTTTTCTCGCGCGAAGACCGCGCTATTTTTCTCATAAGTTGTGTCGACTAATGTATATCTGTCGCTGTCGGAGTGTGCAGATCTGCTGCGTTTCGTTCTTGCAGTGACATTTTCTTCCCGCCGACGACTCGAGAGCCTGTACCCTGTATACCACGTTTCTAATAATGACAGTATCATGATTGAAAGATGAGATATATACTGTGGGTATTGAGTCGACTGTATGTAGGTGTAGAGAAAAGCGACTACAGGAATAATTTGTCTTTTCTCCATATGCAATTTTCTTCTTAAAGTTCGTAGAGTGAAGAAGAAGCGAAAGCGTCGAGAGCAGAATATATTATCTAAGTTAGTATTGAAACGGTGTGGAATTAAGATTCACACTCTAAAATCATATTTGTTCTTTTCCCTTCGTAAATGGTTTGGAAATAGGTATGATCCAGTCCTTTCTCATTGTTCTCTCGCGGTGGAATTTAATTTGCTTTGACACGATGGCGCCGAACTGACTGGATTCAAGTCACTGAGGTCGGAGAGGCCAGTCTGTGAACCTTTTTCCCCCTCTCCCATGTAACCTTTCTGTATTGACTTTTTAACCCCAAGGTCACTTCTCCTGTACCCCCCACGGGTTAGGGGGAGTCCCATATTGGTTGGGACTAGAAAGAATTTACCCGATGCTACCCAGCATGTCGTAAGAGGCGACTAACGGTTCTGTTTCTTCTCTTCTTTTGTCTTATTTCTGCCTTACCAGTCCTTTCACCTATATTTCCTTCCAAGAAAACTCTCCCTACTATTCCCTGCAGTTTTCCAATTCTTTTCTTGTTGTCTTATTTCTACCTGACTGGATCCATCACCTTTATTTCACTTACCAAAAGTCTTCTTTTCCACATCCTTATTTCTCTGCACCCCGCATGTCGTATGAGGCGACTAACGGATTCTGTTTCTCCTTTTACCCTTGTTAAGTGGTTCTTGTATAGAATATAGTCAATGTTTGTAAAGATTTTAGTCAAGCAGTATGTAAGAAATGTTTAGTCCTTTGTACTGGAAACTTGCATTCTCCCAGTAAGGTCATATATTGTACTACGTTGCAAGCCCCTGGAGCAATTTTTTGATTAGTGCTTTTGTGAACAAGAAACACTTAACAAGTGGCTCTATCCCATCTCCCCCCCTTTCCCCTATCCCATCTCCCCCCTTTCCCTCGTCGCGATATAACCTTCGTGGTTGAAAACGACGTTAAACACCAAATAAAGAAAGAAAGAAAGAACTTCTCCTGTCACTAACCCCCTACGTCTTTGTTTGAGCGCGAGGGCAGTCAGCGAGGGCATTGTTTTTTTACATCCACCTCCCACCTCCCTCCTCCCCAACCCCTTTTCCTTTTTGACCTAATTCTTTACTTCTATGTTGCTGTGCTTTTGTTAATAATACTTGTTACACACAGACGAACACACACACACACACACACACACACACACACACACACACACACACACACACAAAACACACACACACATACACACACATTCTCTCTCTCTCTCTCTCTCTCTCTCTCTCTCTCTCTCTCTCTCTCTTTTCTGTAGCTTTTCTATCATTCTTTCTTTTACCCATGTATTCGATATAAATATGTATTCTGTATTCATTTGTTTAGTAGAATGGAGATTTTATGTTTATTATCTACATACGAGAAGCCTGTTGAATATACACTGTGTTTGATTGTGGTTAACTTGTAAATGCATTCGGTTTTTGGTGTGACATGACTATTTTGCGAGGTACATGTAATAGTCAGAGGTTTTGCACTTTGTTCGCAGTGTTGATCAGCTATGAGTGTTCGGTATCAAATGATGCGTCTTAGAATTTCCATTTTATTGATGTAGTTCTTTATATAGTGTTTTTGATGTAGTGTTTTTAGTGCAGGAGTTTTTGTGTATTTTTGAGGGATTTTAACTGTAGCTTCCGTATGGAGGCTGACAGCAGCCTCGAAACTCTCCCCCTCCCTCCCCATTTTGTTCTGTGGCCGTCCCAGAGCGACGTTTTCATTGGTTCCTTAGCTGTGACGTAGGGTCCCAACCTAGTATTGAAGTATTTGTTGTCATCTCTAAGTTGTCCTCCGGAGTCTTGGCAACCAACCATTTTTAGGACTTAGAATATTTTTTACGTAGTTGGAAAATTACGGGAATAGAGTGAACCAATGTACAGATATACTTTCTGAAAAGAACCTACGCCTTGTATTGAGTTGTTTTCATGATTTGTTTTGATTCAATACAATTTTGAACTTCATCTGCGCTGCCTCTTCTTGAGTTTATATTCTGTGTGTCTGTTTGTCCTGTCGTGTGATTGCCATCCTGACAAATGACCTTCAAACACGTATAACATCTAAGACACAGACACAGACAGTTAGAGTTAATGTGAAGCTCGTCTCACTTTCGGCTTTACAAATTGGTGTCAGAAATGTGAAGCTAAGACCGCTCGGCTTTACATAGGTATGTCCCTCATCAAACCACACCGTGCACACACACACACACACACAACCACCTATAGTCAAATACGCGTAGGCGTACACGCACACACGTAAGCACGTGCACACTCACTCAGTATTCACACACACACACACACACACGCGACGCGAGCGCACCACACACACACACACAGACACACGCGCGACGCGAGCGCACCACACACACACACACACACACACACACACACACACACACACACACATACTGTGACACGCACACACACTGACATACACACACACATAATGACACACATACACATACACACACACTGACACACACACTGACACACACACACACACACAGACACACACACACAGACACACACACATATACATTTATATACACGCGTGCACGCATATACGCACACACACACATGCGCAAGCACACACATATAACAACACACACACACGCAATTGTCTTCACGCATACATGAAGCTCCAACACACCCCCCCACACACACACACACATACACACGGCACACACACACAGACACACACACAACACACAACTTACACACACACACACACACACACACACACTACAAACACACACAACTTGAACACGCGTGCGCGTGCACCCACAATCACACACGAACACATTTCCTTTTAATTGAATGCGGCCTCTGTTATTAGCTATTACGATCATTATTGCATTAGTCAGAGCATTGCTCTGCACGATACACGAATTCAGGATCTTCCGTGTGTATGTATGTCCCACCCAGTACACATTTCGGTGAAACTGCAGGTTATTTTGTCAAAAGGTGAAGTGTTTTGGTGGTATGGAGGTCTACTGAATAGAAAAAGTTCGCCTCATTTTGTGTTGACGAATTAGCGAATTAAAAAAGCCCAAGCTCTGATTTGGCGACGCATCATAATTGGAAAATTTAAAGCAATAGTGCTTTGGCGACCAAATAGAATAAATCAAAAATGCATGGAACAGTACATAGCTCATTCTTTTTCCCTTGTTATTTTTTTGCTGACGTCTATCGTTTGTCCGACTGATCATTTCAAGTTTCGTAAAGCGGAAAATATCATGAGAATCATGTAAACATTTCAAATCAAATTTGTGACAGCAATGTATCATTGTTTTGAATACTGACTTTGCTTGCAAATCCCCCATTCATTGTCAATATCATTAGGTCACAGTAGCCTAGACTGGTAGTTTGGAAATGATAACCGGTCAAATACCTAACATGCCCGAATAACTCAAACGCTGAGTTGAAGCAACCGACACAGTTATTATATCCACTATAATTATAACTAGCCAAAAGTACAAGCCAGCTGCAGAGTATTATTGCTGCCTGAACAACCCGCCACAAAGAATATCTATGTCAAGGTCAAGGTCTCGCGGCCTGTGCCCCAATAGACGACCCCCCCCCCCCCCGCACCCTCTACGCCAATCCCCACCACCCCTACCCCTTCCCATCTCCTTTGCCACGACCACAGGCGCAAGAAAGGGCGACAGCACCGTTGATCGCATGCACAAAAGTAGTTACTAGTATAATACTAGTATAAAACACTGGCAGCACGATGTATTTTTCCTATGCCTGTAGTAATAAGGTTTATCCTACATACGTGAGAGAGACACTCGTGAGATAATAATCGTTCAAATCACATGTGTGTATATCATGTAAATGAGGTCATGTCAAGCAAGTCTGGCAAGGACCTGTTTTTTATATTTAGTCAAGTTTTGACTAAATATTTTAACATCGAGGGGGAATCGAAACGAGGGTCGTGGTGTATGTGTGTCTGTCTGTGCGTGTGTGTGTGTGTGTGTGTGTGTAGAGCGATTCAGACTAAACTACTGGACCGATCTTTATGAAATTTGACATGAGAGTTCCTGGGTATGAAATCCCCGAACGTTTTTTTCATTTTTTTGATAAATGTCTTTGATGACGTCATATCCGGCTTTTCGTGAAAGTTGAGGCGGCACTGTCACGCCCTCATTTTTCAACCAAATTGGTTGAAATTTTGGTCAAGTAATCTTCGACGAAGCCCGGACTTCGGTATTGCATTTCAGCTTGGTGGCTTAAAAATTAATTGATGACTTTGGTCATTAAAAATCTGAAAATTGTAAAAAAAAATAAAAATTTATAAAACGATCCAAATTTACGTTTATCTTATTCGCCATCATTTGCTGATTCCAAAAACATATAAATATGTTATATTCGGATTAAAAACAAGCTCTGAAAATTAAATATATAAAAATTATTATCAAAATTAAATTTTCCAAATCAATTTAAAAACACTTTCATCTTATTCCTTGTCGGTTCCTGATTCCAAAAACATATAGATATGATATGTTTGGATTAAAAACACGCTCAGAAAGTTAAAACGAAGAGAGGTACAGAAAAGCATGCTATGCAGCATAGCGTAACCACTACCCCGCTCTTCTTGTCAATTTCACTGCCTATGCCGTGAGCGGTGGACTACGAGTATACGGTCTTGCTGCGTTGCATTGCGTTCAGTTTCATTCTGTGAGTTCGACAGCTACTTGACTAAATATTGTATTTTCGCCTTACGCGACTTGTTATATTTAGTCAAGTTTTGACTAAATATTTTAACATCGAGGGGGAATCGAAACGAGGGTCGTGGTGTATGTGCGTGTGTCTGTGTGTGTGTCTGTGTGTGTGTGTAGAGCGATTCAGACAAAACTACTGGACCGATCTTTATGAAATTTGACATGAGAGTTCCTGGGTATGAAATCCCCGAACGTTTTTTTCATTTTTTTGATAAATGTCTTTGATGACGTCACATCCGGCTTTTCGTGAAAGTTGAGGCGGCACTGTCACGCCCTCATTTTTCAACCAAATTGGTTCAAATTTTGGTCAAGTAATCTTCGACAAAGCCCGGGGTTCGGTATTGCATTTCAGCTTGGTGGCTTAAAAATTAATTAATGACTTTGGTCATTAAAAATCGGAAAATTGTAAAAAAAAATAAAAATTTATAAAACGATCCAAATTTACGTTTATCTTATTCTCCATCATTTGCTGATTCCAAAAACATATAAATATGTTATATTCGGATTTAAAACAAGCTCTGAAAATTAAATATATAAAAATTATTATCAAAATTAAATTGTCGAAATCAATTTAAAAACCCTTTCATCTTATTCCTTGTCGGTTCCTGATTCCAAAAACATATAGATATGATATGTTTGGATTAAAAACACGCTCAGAAAGTTAAAACAAAGAGAGGTACAGAAAAGCGTGCTATCCTTCTTAGCGCAACTACTACCCCGCTCTTCTTGTCAATTTCACTGCCTTTGCCATGAGCGGTGGCCTGACGATGCTACGAGTAAAATGGCATTGCGTTTCATTCTGTGAGTTCGACAGCTACTTGACTAAATATTGTATTTTCGCCTTACGCGACTTGTTTTCCACTGCTTATGATGCCAAAGTCACCGAGACAAACGTCATTATAGAAAAACAAATTGCGCTCGCTAATTACCCTCGATGAATTTTTAGAACTAACATGTCACGCCACGCTTTCAGAGTGACGTTTCTTTACTTTGACGTAATAGATTGCACGAGGCTTTAGAAGAGATCGAGGTTCCAAAACAAGCGTCTTCAATTTAGCTGCCTCGACTGCAGGACATTTTCAGTAAAATACACGTAAGTACAGTATGTAGGATAAACAGAATACTACATAGCTTGCTGTGTCGAACCAGATTTACACTCGTTACTTTTTCAAATAGTGAACAGCTCGCTTTCGCTCGCAGTTCAATATTTAAAAAAACAACTCGTGTAAATCTGGTACGACACAGCAAGCCATGTAGTATTCTCTATAGACACAGCAAGCCATGTAGTATTCTCTATAGACACAGCAAGCCATGTAGTATTCTCTATAGACACAGCAAGCCATGTAGTATTCTCTACATATTCAACTTTTGAACAAAAAGTACTAAAGCCTGTTTTTACAGTTCAATAACTCAAAAAGTATAAAGACTTTAAACTTTAATTTGTAGAGCACTTGCAAATGATGTATTAATTGTGACTTCACTCTATGAATTCAGGCCAATCGTTGAATTAAAAAGTGGTTTACAACACCTCAAAAATGCATCATAAGCGGCAGTTTTCATACATACGACAACGAGTCTCTCTACGTGTTATTTGCTAAAGATGGAGAAGAGTCCAATTTCGCTTTTCTGCTTTCCAAGAACGCACAGTTTCACTTTTACTCTCGGTGCATAAACAGAGTCTTCATTGTCTTGTGAACACTGAATAACAGGCGTTGTCCTTCTTACGCAAGGCAGAGTCGTTAACTAAAACGTTCTGGGGAGGAAAAAAAAGTAGTCCATGTACAGTACGCTGCAAATGATGCTTTCGTCAACACAATACGTAAGCTTACATTGTGTTATTGGAATTGAAATGTTAGAGTGTAGTTCTGCTATTAAAATCCAAGCGCTCCCTACCGTCAATTATAAACAATAATAATCTAAATTGTACTAAAAATACCAAACTAAACTTAACTAAACCCAACTCAACTCAACTCAACTCAACTCAACTCAACTCAAATCAACCCAACCCAACCCAACTCAACTCAACTCAACTCAACTCAACTCAACTCAACTCAACTCAACTCAACTCAACTCAACTCAACTCAACTCAACTCAACTCAACTCAACTCAACTCAACTCAACTCAACTCAACTCAACTCAACTCAACTCAACTCAACTCAACTCAACCCAACTCAACTCAACTCAACTCAACTCAACTCAACCCAACCCAACCCAACCCAACTCAACTACTCAATTCAACTCAGCTTATAGGTCAACTCAACCCAGCTCAACTCACCTCAACTGAACTCAACTAAAATATTAAAATATATCAAACAAAAACAGAATGTTCATTCATAAAATGATTGTATTCTCCATGTGGGCGAGACAGGGAAGATTTCCACACACGCTTGCAGGTGACCAAATCAGATAGGGAAATTGAAACTTATGAAATCTACGTAACTATGATGTCATCCCTAAACTTGCAGGTAAAAGATGCTGTCTGGTCTGCTTTTTTAAATTTTTCTATCTAACAAAACAGGGCAAGAAAATATAATGGAAGGGCGCTGGTTCTGTGCGATGCTTAGTTTCGAGATAGGTGTGACTGACGAAGTACAGGACGTCACATTCCAAATAAGCACGACTATGTTGCAGGTGGAAGCCGCTGAGATTGCATTTCTTCGGGAGGTTTCCGCAAAAATAGATATTACACGATTTGCGCGAAACAGTTGAGAAGCAGACGATCTCTGAGATCTCTGTTCGTCTCGTGATAACGTTATTTTGTATGATAACGATTCACTTGCAAACTATAGTATACAATTTGATGTGTCAGTGGTAAATGTAAATAGAAATGTGTAATACAGACAAAGCAAACAAATAAACGTGTTTTTCTCGTGAAAATGTTGCGTTGTGCGGGTGTTTGGGTGGCCACGTGATGTACACAAAGCAAAGTGCGGGACGGACTCTGCTCTGTGCTGTAACACTGGCAAGTTCAAAACACGAGAAAAACGATTTCGTTATGCGGGCAGCCACGGGGGATGTATGTATTTTTCAAATGGTTGTAAAATAAGTCTTGTATTTATCACCGTACTCAGGCCCTGTTCTTTTTTTCGTCACACCTAAAACCGTTATTTCTTGTGAGCGACGCAGCATTAATATACATGTAAACCGAGAGACAGAAAACGAAATACAGAGAACCACAAAGAAAGCAAAACATGGATAGCCTATACACACGCGCGCGCGCACAGGCGCATCAGAATGCGCCTCTATTTAATTTTCCTGTATCTTATTTACTGTATTTATTACACCCCCGGTATAGGGGTGTGTATAGGTTTCGGTCGATGTGTTTGTGTGTTTGTGTGTTTGTGTGTTTGTGTTCGCATATAGATCTCAAGAATGAACGGACCGATCGTCACCAAACTTGGTGAACAGGTTCTATACATTCCTGAGACGGTCCTTACAAAAATTGGGACCAGTCAAACACACGGTTAGGGAGTTATTGGTGGATTAAGATTAAGAGTGACATATTAATGGTCAAAGGGAAATAACCTTCTCAGTTGGTGGCAGTGAGAATGGTTATTTCCCTTTGACGAAAGGGGGTGTTTTTCCTACCTCGAAGGAATTTCTTGTTATTTAAAGCATTAATTCATATGCTCTAGAACATTTAAAATAAAACTCACAAAACAAACCAAAAAAACAATTATGTGTTTGAGTAATACATGTGATGTTCTCTGTAAACTATAAGTAAAGTATACGAACCTAAATCATGTGGTGCATGACTTTATGAGTGTTTGTGCGTTCGTTACACAAGATCTTTCCGCAATCTAATTTTGATATATCCTTGTTATGATTACGTTGTCTACTAGCTTAGACGTGAAATCCACGAGACTCTGTAATAAGACCAATTCCTAGAAGAAAAACGGTTTAATTTTGGAGCTGAGTGTTAACAAGCGATATAATTATAAAAATAAAAATCAAAAACGAAACCACGTTCATTCCGGCAGTGTAGTGGCCATGCAGGCATCGGCCTTGGGTCACGGAAAATATCTAAAATAACCAATCACCTTGAACCACTGGTGCAGGCAGGGAATATGTAATTACTTGACCCATTACATTTCCTATACCAGCCACAAGAAATGACCCATTAGATTTGGAATTACCTTATTTACTCCAAAATGTGTAAGGTGAAACGGTCAAATTACCCATGTAGTATTGATTCTTGCCTTATCTCTGTTCTCCGTGGTTCTCAAAAATGACAGCACTTTAGGTATGGGAGAGTTGTAAGTTCTAATCTGGGTACTATTGTAATGCAAAACTAATAATTTTATGACAACGTTCAAGGAATTGTCACTAACTGACAGGGAAGACACGATCATACGATTGACTCTTTTGTATGCGGACCTTTCACCTTGGTAAACACGTGACTTGCTGTAGACAGGTGCTGGTCACGTACTTCTTTCCCAGAAAAAAACATGAGGTAAGATCTACCCGGAAATTCATTTTAAGCAAAACCTCACATTGAATAAGACAGTGAACAGGTGAAGGATAATTCAGTCAGTGTGATACTTTACGAAACTGTAAACAATTATTGTCTTGCTTTTAGCTCACCCCTAATATGTATGGATCTGATAACAATAGACGGAAATCACGATTACATGTTTCTAAGAAATATATAATAAAGACAGTTGAAGAATGGACGGACACAAACTCTCTCAGTCTCTCTCTTTCTTTAGCTCTCTCTCTCTATCTCTCTCTTTGTCTCATGAATACACACACACACACACACACACGCACGCACGCACACACACACACACACACACACGCACGCACGCACACACACACACACACACACGCGCGCGCGCGCGCGCATGCACGCACGCAGGCAGGCAAGACAAAACAGATGGCAGTTATGATTCATTTGCAACTGGCCGCTTGGGAAAAAAAAGTTAGAGCGTTTAATTCTTTGGTTTCCTTGTAAGTGTGACTGTCTAAGCAAGGGTGGGCGACATGTGTATGAATATTGCATTTACTATCCCAATCTTTGCCAAAGACCTGGATAGCCGCTGCTTGGTGTTGTCGCCCTAGCCATTGATGCCCACGTTCGACCCACCTGACCAGACCCAGGGGCGGACTAGGGGGGGTTTACAGGGGTTCCGGATCCCCCCCCCCTGGTTGTCAAAACAAAAAAAGATTCTGTCTGTAAAAAAAAATGAGTGGCTGCTGACACCATTTGATCATGTTTAAAATCAAGGATAGGCCACACATTGTTTATAAAATAGCTAAAAATCTTCAACTTCAGGAGGGCTTCCGGCCCCCAGACCCCAGGTTGTAACCCCCCCCCCACCCACCCCCTTCTGGCTTAACTGCTCCGCCCCTGAGATCCTTGCAGCGTGCAGCCTGAGAAGACCTTAGCAGAGGATGACCAAGACAAAGGACTGCATCCAGATGACTCCAGTCGATACAACGGATCCTGTGACATCACATGCTTGCTCATTTGTATGTAGTTTGTTACAAATGAGCCATCAACTACTATTGATTTAAGGCTTTATTGTCAGTAACCCTTGCTGTATCTGCTAGATTTCACACACATAATGTTTTTGTGTGTGTTTTTGTTTGTGCAAAATTATTAATTTAACATTAAAAACATTTGTTTGTTAAATTGTCTGCTACCACTCCGATGTCGGAAACATAAATAATAATAATAATAATAATAATAAATAACTTTTCTATAGCGCGAGTCCCATCAATTGGCTCCAGGCGCTTTACAAATTCATCATAGAATAAACTAGCACAAATCAACAAGCATACAAAACATACATTTAACTGAGACATAACATAAATATATGGACACAGTGATCAAGTTAAACGAGAATTTATGATATTTTACCCGTTTTATGTTAAAAACAAACAAACAAACAAACAAACAAACAAACAAACCCAACACAACGTTATCAACCGGTTTTGATTGAAGTTGACAGTTTACCCTATCAAAATCAAGTCATGGCTATGTTATTACGCATTATTGTGGGTAGGGGTTGTTGCCAAATAACCGGTTTTTGTGTGATCTAATTGTCCTGGATTTTGGAGAAGGCCAGTTTACAAAACATCCAGCACAATCGATGTTACGCAGCTGACTTACATTCCGTAAAGGTATTTCGCGACATCTGGTGAGGTCATTTGAAAGCAGAGACTCGGCTGGCGTCGTTTGTAGTGGCTGGGATGCAGACAAAACACACATGACACGCGCATGCCACAAGGCTGCTACACAAAATACTCGCACCGTTTCCTGGATAATTATGTTGTTTGTAAACATTGAAGATTATGCGAATGAAATTAATTTTGTAGATGACATTTTAATAGTCAGAAGTTGTTTAAGTTTACAGTTTCATAGATGACAGTTTTATGGACGTCGATTTTGAATGACGATATGTTTTAATAGAAGGGAGAGAGAGAGAGAGAGAGAGAGAGAGAGAGAGAGAGAGAGAGAGAGAGAGAGAGAGAGAGAGAGAGAGAGAGAAGAGAGAGAGAGGGGTGGGTGGGGGGAATTCATCAGACTCAAGTTGTGTTCCAGTGTGTGTGTGTGTGTGTGTGTGACAAACACACAATTGTAAAGAGAACAAGAGAGAGAGAGAGAGAGAGAGAGAGAGAGAGAGAGAGAGAGAGAGAGAGAGAGAGAGAGAGAGAGAGAGATTTTCCGGATTTTCAAGATACATGTATATACTGACTTAGTTTCAGTAAATGTTGGTTTGGAGGCTGCGACGTGCATGTTTACACATTTGTTTCGCTCAGTGTTTGTAATCACGTTCTTTTAGTCTCTATTGTAGATTGCCACTGCACAGTCAACGGAATCTGTTGAAAGTTGAACACACGTTTTGTCTAGTTATTCCAAATGTTTCTGTTTGTAAATATAATTATGTCAAACTTACTTTATTACTAGCATTTCCCCTTGGAAATTGAGTAAAATGTCATCTTAGTATCTTTGCCATTTTATATGTTTCTATTTTGTATTTTTGTGTGTTTTGTTTTTGCTTTGTGAATTTCCCTTTCATTCTTACCTTTGTTTATGTATTTATTTCTTACATTCTTCCAAGCCCGTCTTTCTGTTTGATTAACCGTCCCAGTATTTCCTTCTTTCATTTTCTCTTTCGGTCGATCTTTTTCTTTCTTTCTTTCTTTCTTTCTTTTTTACTTCTTCTACTCTTTTCAGTGTAAGCCATATGTGCGTATTTTGAGTGGATCCTGCTGTCAAGCGAGGACGGGATATGAAAAGCCCAAGGGCATATGCTAAGTTCACTTGTGTCGGCTGTATAGATATATATCATTGCATCTTATCTCATATTTTTCATGCAACTATAATGAACCTGGCCGTTTCAACTAGCTAACGTCATTCTTATAGTAAGCACGGTTGTCGTGATGATACATTTTCCTTCATTTTGTAGTTCTCCTTACCTATACATGTAGGTCAGCGGAGGAGTGTGATAGGTGAGAAGAGGAGTAGGGGTGGGTAGATAGCAGGCAAATGAATCATACATTAAGATATCACACGGTGCATTTTTTTTCTTCTTCGGAAAATGAATTCATAATAGTGTGTGTATTTTCTTTGAATGTAAACCTGCGGCTCCTCTCCCATAGATCTTGCATTTTACAGTGGCTGACTTTTGAGAAAGACTGCCCGCAGTGACTTGGGTTGCAGGCTTTCAGGGAGGACCGATCGAAACTCACCGGTACATTGGAACAGATTTTTCCACGATCAGGTTTAGAAACATATGTTTCTTTATATCCTGGGATTTTAAAAGCTTCACTTCGTCTTCTTTCTTCTTCTGCGTTACTGTCGCCATGCTGCAAAGCTTCCCTGATTCATCCTCCTTAATCAAAGTACAGTAGAACTGCCCCCTCCCCCCTTTTAAAACCCCCATTTTAAGACTCCCTCCCTTATAAGACCCTGTTTTCTCAGACTTTCTGTTTATCACCTCTGTAAATTTACCCCCATTTTAAGACTCCCTCCTTTTTAAGACCTGATTTTTTTCAGATTAGTGGAGGTCTTAAAAGGGGGGTTCCACTGTACATGTAATACCTTTTGAATAATAGTCTTCTGTCCAGAACAAAAGTCATGTGCACTTTATTGACAGGCGAGGTGAAGCAAGGTGCTTGGCTGTGACGCATGCTTTGCTCAGGTTATGATAAACAGCGCCTTGATATAAGAATTTCCACTTTTTCAGAAATGACAATGACAATGACAATGACAATGACAAAGACAAATCTTTATTTTTCGAGGGTGACAAGAATAAGCATAGATATGCTCTATGATGACAACATAGAGAGAGATAGGGGGGTTGGGGGTGGGGGGAGGGGGTGGGGGCGAGAGTGAAAGAGCAAAATACAGGTTTAGTGGGAGAGAGAAGGGGGGGGGGGGGAGGGGAACGTGAAAGAGAGAGAGGGGAAGGTGAGAGAGAGAGAGAGTACTTCAAGTAACTCGTAAACATTCCAAAACCTCATTCCTAACAACCGAATACCCCCCCCCCCCCCCCACACACACACACACACACACACACATACACACCGACCCCCCCTCCCCCCCCCCCCCCGCTCTCACCCCCCCTCTCAACACACACACGACACGCACTGCCCCCCACCACAACTCAACCTCCTTCCTTCCGATTTGAAAGTCTGTTTTTTGCACGTAGAAAAGAAGTCACACGACCTTGAAAGCCGAGAAAGAGTGTTTCAAATCTTATTTACCAGACTGTTTGTGTACAACTTAGGTCCTGGCTGTCTGTGCATTTGTAGGTCTGGTAGCCCTATTCTTACGACACGTTGTGTAAATACTAGCACTGACGTATATAGGTCTAACTCGTTCTGCCCAGATGTTTTATTTCTTTGCGATAAAAAAAATAACAAAATAACAACACAACAACACATGTACCGTGACCCGCAGAGTTCAACGAAACTGAAAGTAGCTATATCTACAAATGTCAAGGCTGTTCCATTTAAAGGTCATTACCCAGAAAAAGAACCGCGCGTATCTAATGAAATCTATTCCTTGGTAATTAATGCCGCTGTCTAGTCTTTATCTAAAGCCTTAAGTACTCGGGTACTATTACTTTCTAAAATTGGCAATCTAGTGGCTGCTCCGCCTGGCGTCTGGCATTATGGGGTTAGTGCTAGGACTGGTTGGTCCGGTGTCAGAATAATGTGACTGGGTGAGACATGAAGCCTGTGCTGCGACTTCTGTCTTGTGTGTGGCGCACGTTAAATGTCAAAGCAGTACCGCCCTGATATGGCCCTTCGTGGTCGGCTGGGCGTTAAGCAAACAAACAAACAAACAAACAATTACTTTCTGCCGCTTTTATAACCTTAAAAAAGTTAAACAAAACAAGAACAAGAACAAGAACAAGAACAACAACAACAACCTTCGAATTATTTGCTGTCTCGTTAGTAAGACACAGCACGCAGTTTACTCCGAGATAATATGCTCCATGAGAACTGAATTAGGGGGCTTATTGTCCATCAGGTCTCAATGCTTATATTGGACATGACTTTTTGAATATGATTTAAAAGAGGGGGGAGTGGGAGACTGAGTGAAGGGACTGGAGAGTGACGGGGGTGGGTTCGATAAAAGTGTTAAAACGTTGCTGTTCAGATTTTCTAAAATAATAATAATATAGCCTCTAGTGAGGGCCCCAAAGGGGGGGTATCATCACGATCACGGGAAGGGAAATTTTAGCTTTCACGATCACAGTTACCTTGATTTTTGTTTTCACGATCACGAACACTTTGACGAATAGAGGATCATAGAGTGATACAGCTGTGAAAAATGTACGTTGAAAATAAAATGCTTTGCAATAATTCCCATCACGATCACGAAAACAAATGACGATCACGATCACGAGACTTGATTTTTTTGTCATCACGGATCACGGGCAAAGTCCCATCACGGTCACAGAAATGGAAATTTCGGCAATCACGGTCACAGAAAGGTCAAAAATCGCCAATCACGATCACGATTTTAAACCCTTTGGGGCCCTCTCTAGTGCACTTTTCTCTCATGGGGTCCATAAGGAAAGAGAACATGCTTACTGTCATACAGACTAGTCTAAATATTTTGCCTCATATGGGTTATATGATAATTTGAATTTTTTCGCCCTCACGGCTTTTGGTGAGATACACAAGTGTATGCGTGTTTTGGTGGTATCAGCCATCTGCACTTATGGCAGAATGACCGAGGTCTTTTACGTGCCATTGTGGTGACACGGGGGTGGGATATGGCTTCCGTCTCTGGGTCTTCTCACAAGGTTGACCCGTGTCCGTCTCGAACCTGCGACATACCTTCCGATCACAAGTCCAGTGCTCTACCAACTTGCACGCGTGTTTTGGCCACGAAAGAATATATTTTGCAGCCGTCTTGTTGGCTGTTTTCAATGGTTCCCGGGCTTCCATCAGGCATCTTTTCTGGCAGGAAAAAAACAACCCCACAAAACGCACACAGTACAGGGCGTAACTGCATGTTCCACGTAACCCCGATGATAAACTCAAAGTCGGTTACAGTGCTGAAATAACCCAGCCGCTTCAGAACTGGGAAAACCCGAAGCAACCGCCAGGAGCATCAGTTTATATGCCCTATATAGCATATGGCATAGTACATACATTGTGAGACAGGGGCAACAACTCCTTCGTGGACTGTCCTTGATGTTACCCAGATGATCTGCCCCTCTCCAGCATGGTCCTTCTCCAGGAGAGGAGGAAGGGCAGGAGGGACAGGTGGAGGAAGCAAACAAGGAAAGAAAAGGGGTGGGGTGGGGTGGAAGAAGGCGGAGGATGGAACGAGGGATGGGGGGGAAGAGCCTGGGCGGAAGCAAGCACGAAAAGAGAAAGAACGTAAGTAAGTTAGCCGAAGAAATAAAAGAAAGAAATCCAAAATATAAAGAAAGAAAAGTCACTGAGCAATTAAATGAAAGAAAGACAGAAAAGAAAACAAATACGAGTTACGAGAGAGCGAACGAGAGAGAGAGAGAGAGAGAGAGAGAGAGAGAGAGAGAGAGAGAGAGAGAGAGAGAGAGAGAGAGAGAGAGAGAGAGAGAGAGACTTACATGCCCCCCTGTTTCAAATATTCATCCTTTTCAGTTTTGATACAATCTCATCTTAGATTCTGGTTTTGGTCATGATTAACATTTCGAGTCAGTGCAAACGTGTCCCCGTCTGTTCAAGTATGGACATTTCTCGTAACTTTCTTCAACCGGTGTGGATATTTTCACATTAACCTTGTCTTTTATCAGATAACCAGTTCACAGACAGAACAGAGATTACCTTCGAATGCCACATCATCACCGCTGAATACTACAACGTTCTTGTGTAAATAGTATCCACATGCGCTTGTATCAAATTGCCTGGCCGGGCCAAGTCGATCGAAGTATCGTGCCCTATTACCATCTACCGTATGTAGTTCTTTACAACTACTCATAATATAACTACTGCTACTATTACTACAACTACTGCTACTACCACTACAACTACTATTACTACTACTACCACTACTACTACTACTACAACTACTACTCAGTACTACTACTCAGTACTACTACTACTACAATAAGTAGGTGGTTCTAGAGTACGACTGATACTTCCATTGCTTTTCCCCGGACAGGTACTTTGATGCATGCACCTGTGATATAATTTAATATCGTATCCCAAGTCGTTGCAACGGTTAGTTGACATGGCGTCAGCGGACACGGTTTCCCCCAAAAAATCTCCGGTTGTACCCGGAGTTTTATGAGTGTGTCATTTTGTAAATATAGCTAACCTTTCAACCGAAAAATTATGCATCAGGTTCCAAGTTGGTCGCTTACCGCCAAAACAGTGAATAGATTCGGGTTTCGTTTCCAGATGAGTGATCAGTGACTGGGTACAGTTTGAGGCCGGTGTAACACGAAATTTTTACTCCACGAAAAATTTACTCCGGAGTAAATATTTTGTACGAAATTCTTACTCCGAGTACACTTTTCGTACGAGAAAAGAACTCCCCAAGACACGAAAAAATTACTCCCTCCACGAAATGTTTACTCCCCATTTTTTTTACTTCCAGTAAAAAATCTCGTACGCACAAATGGGATGCTGGCGAAGGGATAATGCCAATAAGTGATCTCGCGCACACGAATGTCGCGCTACCCTCCTTCCACCCCTTCCACCACTAAGACTAACAGGGGACAAGGGAGTAAAAAAAATTTACACCTGGCATGGGAAGCTAAATTGCTCGTGTTGGGATGAAGTAATTTATTCGTTATTTATTCGTCAGGGGAGTAACATTTTTGTACGAAATGTTTACTCGGAACTCACCTGTCTTGGAGAGTAATTTTCTCGTGCAATGGGGGAGTGCTTTTTTCGTAAAGGGAGTAACTTTTTCGTACGAAATGTTTACTCCGGAGTAAAAATCTCGTGGGAGTAATTTTCTCGTGTTACACCGGTAAGGGACAACTAATCAGACTCACTCCGACCGCGTGGGTTAGATACTTCCTTGATACAAGTGTGTGTGTGTGTGTGTGTGTGTGTGTGTGTGTGTGTGTGTGTGTGTGTTAGTGTTAGTGTGTGTATGTGCACGTGTGTGTGTGTGTGTGTGTGTGTGCGTGTGTGTGTGTGTGTGCGCGTGTGTGCGTGCGTGTGCGTGCAGTGCGTGCGTGAGTTTGTGCGTGAGTTTGTGTGAACCGGGACTCTATCATTTTTCACATAAGACTAGTAATTTTTTCTCGATTGTTATTGTCCTTCACGAAAAATTGTGGTTTATTCCCTAAATCCCACATTCACTGTCTTTTGATTCTTCGGCTTTCAGGCAGCAGATAGGAAATCCCTGCATTCATCCACTTATTTCGAGAAAAAAATTTCAACAATCCATCTTTTTTTCAGAAATTGGTAATATTACCCTCCAAGAATCATTGTTTTCAATGTGTATACGCAAAATTACAATAATCACATGGTCTCATAAACTCTGATACACTCAAAGAGGTCCATAGACAAAACACTCCTTTGAAGTGTAAGTGAATTGCTGGGGATTTTTGATCCACCATCAGAGCTATTACACGACAGAAGGAAATTCCCTATATACTATTTTCATATGAGTACTAAGTAAAGTACACACAATAGCAGTCCTACTTTTTTTTTTTTTTAGCTAAAAGTAGGTCACGAGGTTGCCCAAATCTTTTTTCTTTTGACAAGATTTTTTCTTTTGAATATTGTTCTGCTTTGTTAAACAACTGTCCCAATGGTAACAAGTCGCGTAAGGCGAAATTACTACATTTAGTCAAGCTGTGGAACTCACAGAATGAAACTGAACGCACTGCATTTTTTCACAATGACCGTAGTCCGCCGCTCGTGCAAAAGGCAGTGAAAGTGACGAGCCTGTTTAGTGCGGTAGTGGTTGCGCTGTGCTGCATAGCACGCTTTTCTGTACGCTTCGTTTTAACTTTCTGAGCGTGTTTTTAATCCAAACATATCATATCTATATGTTTTTGGAATCAGGAACCGACAAGGAATAAGATGAAATTGTTTTTAAATCGATTTTGGAAATTTTATTTTAATCATAATTTTTATATTTTTGATTTTCAGAGCTTGTTTTTAATCCGAATATGACATATTTATATGTTTTTGGAATCAGAAAATGATGAAGAATAAGATAAATGTAATTTTGGATCATTTTCTAAAAATATAATTTTAATTACAATTTTCAGATTTTTAATGACCAAAGTTATTAATTAATGTTTAAGCCTCCAAGCTGAAATGCAATACCGGCCTTCGTCTAAGATTGCTTGGCCAAAATTTCAATCAATTTGATTGAAAAGTGAGGGTGTGACAGTGCCGCCTCAACTTTTACAAAAAGCCGGATATGACGTCATCAAAGACATTTATCGAAAAAATGAGAAAAAAAAAACGTCGGAGGATATCATACCCAGGAACTCTCATGTCAAATTTCATAAAGATCGATCCAGTAGTTTACTCTGTATCGCTCTACACACACACACGCACACACACACAGACACACATACACCACGACCCTCGTCTCGATTCCCCCTCTATGTTAAAACATTTAGTCAAAACTTGACTAAATGTAAAAAGGAAAAGAAACACCGCAGAGAAAGTCTGTGTGTTGTTGAAAAACTGTGTCATACTGGCGGAAAGGTAGCACAGTGAAAGTACAATATACAGGCAAGCACTATCTGGGCCGGAAAACCCGTGAGTCACAAAGGCACAGGAAACGGGTTGCCGGTTATAAGTGTCAGTCCGCTGAAGTGGACAACTGAATGTACAAAGCAAAGACGACACAATTATCAGCGTGACGTACGATCGCGAATGGCTTGAAAGCCGACTGCAAACAACAAGGTCATGGGGTGGCTAGCTGCCTACCAATCCCTCCCCCCACCCCTTGCTCCTTCCCCAGTCAGTCTATCAACATCACACCTGCTGATCTTCTACCTTAGTTTACCTGACCTTGCAAATAAACATTGGCTGTGTACGAGCTAACCAGATAAAGAAAATATATATGGGTCATTCCATAAAGCTGTGTACCAAAAGTGTGACATGCCTCCTGGAAATTGAAAGTGTCTGAATAGGTTGTTTTTACGGTTTATGTGAAAGATATAGACATATGTCACGTTGCCATGCTAAACAAAATATTAAAGATTAATCTTTTTGGATACGAGGGGTGGTCGGAAAGTTGTGTAACATCACACATGTTTAACGTAACATGGGATCTAAACACACAAGACAGATAACAAAAAGCCATAGTATATAGTAACAAGCTTTTTTTGCTTCACATTTAGAGCGTATTCCGAACAAAATGCAGTCAGGGGAAACAAACTGAACTAGTTATAGGTAACAAAAACGTATTTTTTGGTTGTGTCAAACAACAAACAAACATCGTCTGTGTGAAGTAACAAACAAATCCACTCGTGTGAGTCAATAAATAACATTGAGTCAACATGTAGCAACAAGATGTACACTGAATGCCCAGAATCAGGTTATCACAGAGACAAGTAAGGCTAGGTTAGCCGAAACCCGAAGGTTGAGGCGGTGAGCGCGTCTCCGCGAATACCGTTTTGCTTAATATTTGTGCAAATTGTTAAAGCAAACATGACATATCTATATCTATTTTATTTGGGAACTGATCAAAAATGCAAAGAAATCATGTTTGGATTTGTCATTACAATTTTCTTAGTTGGGAAGAAATTCAGCCTCAGAAATTATTTGCCCAAAATTCATATAAATTTAGTGTTAAGGCGATGTGTGGCACTAAAATTAAACTTGGAGAATACATGGAATAACCTAGTGTTCTTGGTAGTCATTGAAGTGACTTATAACAATCAATAAAAAATTTGCAAATATTAATGGACACAGATCGGCGTTGCTATGGAAACAGCCGCCATATTGGATTTCTAGGAAACGGTTTTACAGCAACATCATACATCAGAAATGCATGATATTTGGCACAAAAATACACATGACTTTTATCTACAATCACATATTTGTTTCGCAATAGCATTTAATCTGATTTTCTTCGATTTATCGTTTTCGGAAAGAAAATATAGTCGAGTGTGTTCCAATTTTGATGACAATTTAACGGGTTTTTTCCCTTAACTCTTGGTTTAAACACAATTTTATTCAAAATACATGACATGAAACAATTGACAAAAATGCAGCTAGGACACGAACTCAACTCAACTTAACTCTTACAACTTGAACAGGACTAGACTACAAAGAATAGCCTAAGACTTGACAAAGAGACACCGAGCACGTCTATCACAAAATAAAACATTGAAATGTCGAATTTTAAAAAAATATTAACTTTAAGAGCGAAGAGTCGCAAAAAGTTGCCTACGTAACATTCGTCCCTCGTTGGTAACGACTCACAAAACGCTCCACGCCTGCTGCGTTCCAAAAATATATGGATTTTTTTTATGGAAAAACCTTTCAGCGATGCTGAAGAACATCACATGCGAAAGAAACACCAAGTTTGATGCGTTGATAAGTGACAAATATCATTTTTAACGATCCAGCGTAACCAGAACAAATAGAAACGAAGCTTAGTAGCGACACGCGAAAGGCAAAATCACATTCAAATCGGATCAAATTTACACGGCGCACATTCTAACACGTTCATTTCACATCAGTTGTGCCTCATAATACACACAGTCGCATATTCGTGCGTGCAGAAGTTATAGACATGTTCACGTAGTTCGCGGTTGGTTTTGGAAACCAAATGTTACGTAGGCAACCGTTTTTTATAACGATCCAAATGCACACTGTAAACATATGTAGGGAAAAACATCTAAGTGCATATGTAACACCAGCACAAAACACAACGAAGATGTATATCGGGGAGTTCTTGGTCGCATTTCATTAGCAGCCACACGGATACTTAAAATCAAGATTTAAGCATGTCACACAAAAAACGCCATTTTTGACGTCATTTTCAGTGTTTGCTTTCATACAAAACACTAACCAACCGAACGATTTTCTTGATTATATTATCGTTATCTCTTTGGTCAATTTGCAGTCTGTTGATATCCTTATATCATTCGAGAAGCAAGAAAAACATTCCGAAATCTTACTCTAAAGTCATGACCCTCTTGTGGTTCACAGCTTTGTGGAAGGACCCATATATTAGTAGTTCCACACAGAACTCTATAATCATTGTGAATGGGCGCATCGATCAACTGCACAAAGGTATAGTTATGTAGGTAAATAGGTGGTCAATAAGTCGGTTGGTAAGCCTATATACGGGTAGGTAGATCGTCAATTAATTAGTCCTTATTATAGTAAGTAATAGTTAGTTAGTCAGATTGGTAGGTATAGATATGTAGGCAGCAAGACAGCTGGATAGCTAGTTTACTAGTCGTTATCCTGATAACTGTGGGTTTTTCTCTGGACTTATCAGTTCACAGTCACTTTCATCGATCGAGGGTATCGTTTTCAGTTAATAATGAAAGGGGAATAACTGTGATCGGAGCAAACCAGGAAATACACTGAAGCATTTGAACAACAAATAAAACATCTCTTTATTTGGGAATGTACAGCTCACCTAAGCTAGCGAACCACATACTGGATAACCCCTCAGAGCTTAAAACATGTATATATATATATATCTCTGTATTTTGGGAGATGCCTTCCTTCCAGAGTAAACCATTCTGTAAACCACCAGGGCCAAGCTGCACGAAAAAGTTACCAACCGAGCAAGAGCCATCCAAGGTGTGGATTGGTTGAAATTGATTTGCTTTTGTTTTTATCGCAATTTGTTTGTATTCGTCCACTTGACCTCCTGAGCAGGTATGGTGACAGAAAAACAACACTTTCAAGTGTACTTGAATTTCTCTCTCTTTCTGAGTCTTTCTTTCTCTCTCTCGCAGGCTCTACCACACACACACACACACACACACACACACACACACACACACACACACACACACACACTCTCTCTCTCTCTCTCGCGCGCGCGCGCGCGCAGGCTCTAACACACACACACACACACACACACACACACACACACACACACACACACACACTCTCCCTCTCTCTCTACTATTTCACTAATTATGTATTTATGTAGTAGTAGTTATTATAGTAGATTTAGTCCCTCTTCAGGGCGAGGGCCAGATGCAAAAAAAGTATACCTATGCTTATTCTGTTACCCTCGTAAAATAAAGAATTGTCATTGTCATTGTCTCTCTCTCTCTCTAATTCCCTGTTCATCACTTTCTTTCTCTGTTAGTCTCTGATTCTGTTTTAAATAATCAATCCTCTAAACTGCGTTCCACAAAGTCATACTCCACAGTCTTACCATTGCTCTCCCACGGTCTGCGTTGTTTACACTGCACGAGAAATAAGTGGACCGACATTGTGGAGTCTGCAATGCTAAACTCATCACAAAGACTTGCCACAGAAACACAATTCTTTGTGTATAACCACCTTCCATTTCCCCCGGGATACCCCCCCCCCCCCTTTCTACCCACTTCACCTGTTTCCATTTCTTTCATTATGATATCCCCCCCCCCCCCCTGCCTCTACCCACTTCACCTGTTTTTATTTCTTTCATTATGGTATCAACCCCCCCCCCCTTCCCCGCCTCTACACCTCTACCCACTTTATTTGTTTTCATGTCTTTATTATTATCAGCTCCCACCCCCCCCCCCCCCCCCCGCCCCCGCCTCTCTTCATTATTCCCCGTCTCTCCTCCATGTACGAGAAATAGCACAGAGACATTAATTGGGTGTACATCAAGTTACCGAATAATATATTCGTCGCAGTGTCGTCTTTACTGCCACCACAACCATTACACGGACTTGCCACAGTGACACAGTTCTCAGTGCCACCCCCCCCCCACCCCCCTCGCTCTCTCCTCCTTCTCAGTTTCCAAAACTTCCCTTTCATTTTTGATCATTGTCTTGCGATTATTTGGGTTGGATATCTAGGGCATGCGTGTTTGACATGTGTGTTTGATATAAACAAAATAATGGCAGTTGTGTGTTTAATATAAACAAAATAATGGCAGGAGGAAAACAAACACGCCTTTTGTCCTCCACACAAAATACCACCGTTTTTCTCCCACTCACAAAGATGATGCGTAGATAATGCAGAAATGATGTCACGGTCACACATTTACTTGTCATTTTTTTTCTAAAAATTAACATAATTGACATATCTACCGATCTAAGTGTGACCTGACAATAAAACCCGGCTTTTGATTGGCCCAATTAAGCTTTTACTTTATTCGACTTAAGCAGTTTAGCAATAAAGACCAGGGTTGTGTCCCCTTTAAGTAAGGTGGATGATCTCATTGGTTGAATTTGCAAACTGAGGCAGCTGATTAGTTTGTCCGTACTTGCACCTAAATAATTAAAAATAACTTTAATCGAATTTAAGTTAACATTAATTGAATGTAAGTTAACTGTAATTGCTGATCCGAACGGCTTGCACTGACACTGACTGACTGGTTGGAACAGCCGGGTTTGCACCCATGCGCTAATGGCGGTCACTTTGAATCAGACCAATTCCAGAACCAGTCAAAGTTCTACCACTTCGACCACAAACTGATAACACAAACTTTCCTCTTACATCTTACAGGAAATTATCTCTCATGATCGGCATCAGTATTTAAATTTGATTTGTACAAAATCAGTCAAGATCGAAACAAAAATAAAAGACCACACCAATAAAAACCTACCAAAACAAAGCCAAACGATAAAAGGCTTTTTACTTAACAAAGAAAATACAGGATTAATATTATGATAATGGTCATCTAAAAAAACAACTACGCCAATTCATCAAACAAAGCTCTGCTTTGCTGGACCAATCAGACTGGGTAATAGACGAACTCCGGAAATAACTCTGTAGGGTTTGTATGGGATGTGAAAGAGTGAATACTCTTGCTCTAATAGTCTCCTGTCAGCCCAGCGACCTTCCCCTTGACCCTGCTTGTGACCTCGATGTTTTTTGCCCCCGCAAGGGGTACGGTACTCTCGAAGAACCCAAAACCTCAAAGAGAGATAACTGGCGGAAACCGTCCTATTGTAGTCTCCTGTATGACGGCTTACTAGTGCCAAAACCTCATAATTGTAATTATTAAGGGAAAATTACTTGATAATTACCATTTTCACGTGTTAATTACTAATTTTCCCCGGAAATTTACTAATTTTTCCGGAAAAATTACTAACTTTCACCTGTTAATTACTAATTTTTAGTTTTGGCTCACTTCCTGACGGATTGCTAGTGCCGAAACTAAAAATTAGTAATTTTCCCGTGAAAATTAGTAACTAACAGATGAAAACAGTAACTGACAGCGTTAATTAGTAATTATCACGTGATAATGGGTAACACCAGGTTTTGGCACTAGTAAGCCGTCATACTCCTGTCCGCCCAGCCGACCTTCCCCTTGACCCTGCTTGTAACCTCGATGTTTTTTGCCCCCGCAAGGGGCACGCACCCAAAACCTCAGAGAGATAACCGGCGGAAACCTTCCTATTGAGGCAAGCGTTCCACACGTGTTCCGATTGTCCACGTGATTCAGACACAACCCTCGCTAAAGTGACTTGGGTATATTGATGTATGAATTGAAGAAATGTATAAGAACACAAGAATGTATGAATGACAAAGAACAAATGTTCATTTTTGAATGTTTTATGTATGTTTTATTACGGACACAAAAGCTCAGCAATGCAATTTCTCTTTTAGAGATTAATAAAGTTATTGTATTGTATTGTATTGTATTGTATTGTATTGTATTGTATTGTATTGTCACATGTGAAAATGTGCCTCAATAAAAGCAAGCGTATTCACTCTTTCACAACCCATACAAACCCGACAGAGAAAATGTAAGTTTTACGCCCTCACGGCAAAGCCATTAGGGGCATGTTACACGGGAAAACCCGGCTTTGTATGAAAATAAAAAATAAAAATGCGGCGGGTGGGGGGTGGGGATGTAGACAGCTGGCTGCCGGCTGCTAGAGGAGACCTGAAATGGGCTAGGGACCGGGTTGGGTCGTCTTGGGTCAGTGCTGAAATGGTTACTTTATTGGCTGTTGGCCGAACGGACACCCGGGCTTCATATTTTTGCATGCATGTATTCGTGTTTCCAAGGCCTGAGGCTTTCGCTGTGACCCTGGGATCTTTATCGTGCGCATGCGTGCACACGGGGGTGTTCGGACACCGAGGAGAGTCTGCACAGAGTTGACTCTGGGACACACATCCCGCGCCGAACTTGGGGGTTGAACCGACGCTGAAAGTAACAACCGGTTTTAAAGCCAGCGCCTCTACCGACTGGGCAAACTCCCCCCCCCCCCCCAATTGGTTGGGGTCAAGACTGAAGTTCCATGGAAGGCGGGGGGTATGGAGTAACACATAGTGTTTTGCTCAGAACATTCCCACCCAAGCAGAGCCGCGCTAGGGGTACGCATTACCGTGAAGCTGGCAGTCAGTGCTACCAAATGTCGTCTGTGTCTACCACTCGGTGGTGACTTAATGTGGGTCTATGTAAGCAGATGCCAGCGCAAGCAATTTGATGCAGAGCCAGGAGGCGGTTTGGTACAAGAGAACCTCAGAGGCCACAGCCTCGGCCGTCTAAGGGATCTGTGTGTCTGGAGGCACATTTGGTTTCTGAGGTTCAAGGTTCCCGTGTCTGGAGGCGTTTTTGGTATGGAAGCAAACCTGTAGGTTGGGGCCTCTGCCTTTCAGGATGCCAGGACTACAAAATGTGTGTCTTGGGACACATTTAGCTTAAGATTCCAGAAGTGGATCTGTGCTGTGCTGGGTCTGCTGCAAGCACACTAGAACCAGCTCGCAACAGTTGAGGTGAACAGATTGGTGACCAAGACCATCATCGGTTTCTCTCCGAGTGAATGGTGTGGGCGGAGAAAGTCTCCCAGACTGAGAGCATTCTCCCTTCTGTAGCGGATGAGACTAGACATCTCTTCCTTGAGAGTGTCACAACCTTCAAACACGTGTGTGAGGTGTCCAGTCTTGCCACACTGACAGACTACCTTGTCCCAGTAGATGCGGCTGCTGACCGTGCGCAAGCGACGCAACAGGCTCATGGGTCTCGGGGGGAGTGGGAGGTGGTGCCCTTTCCTATTGTAGGGGAGGTGTATCCATCCTCTCTCTTCACATGTTTGTGACAGTGTCTGCTCTCTTTCCTCTCTTTTTAGCTTGGCTAGCAGCAGTTTGGCTTCCTGGCAGGAGAGCCGAATGTCTGTCACTGGCATGGTTGACATAGCCGCTGCTTTTGCTGCTCTGTCCGCCATTTCATTTCCCCGGATTCCTGTGTGGGATGGCAGCCATATGAGGGAAAAGTCTGTTCCTTTTGTCATAATTTGGTGGGCTAAGAAATGAATTTCAGTTTGCATCTCTCCTCTGTTCTTGGTGCCATATGCAAGTACTTGCAACGAGGATTTTGAGTCCGTAAGGATGACCACCCCCAGGGTTGGCAGATCGTTTATCAGTGTGCAGGCCATGTAGATAGCAAATAACTCTGCAGAGAATATGCTGATCCCCTTGTTTAGCTTGTATTTTCGTGTTATATCAAGTCCAGGAATCGACAAGGCACACCCAGCCTCCCCTGACTGCAGGATCGAACCATCTGCATGGCCACGCACACATACACATACATATATATCCGTGTGGTTGTGGGTGTGTGCGTGTGTGTGTGTGTTTTTTTGCCATGTACGTGTGTGTACGTTCGTGCTTGCGTGTGGCATTTCATCAAAAGATGAACAAGTATCTCATCTGCAGCCGTCCTTTTCTCTGTAGAACTTTAGAAGAGAAGGAAGGATAAAGGGATCTGTTTGATCCATATGTCAAGTGGTAGTTTTTCCCCGAAATCGCGTCACATTATGACGACATACAATCCACATCCAATACGACCATGGCATGAGGAAGAAAAGAGAGATCCCGATTAGTCATACTCCCGTTCAAGATTATTTAAAATCGTCCCCTTTTAAGTTTAGAATTTCGATAGAGATTAAAATAGACAACAATCGACACGGAAGCAACTGAGTCGCTCCTGAATCATTTACTCAAATAAATTTGTGAGTTGTAGTTGTAAAAAAAGAAATTAAAATTTGAATGATCTGAGAGCTATTTTTTTTAACAACGTGTAATTATTTTAACTGGTCGCTTTTTAAGGCAATGTTGTCTAACCACACAACGTATGACGTACAATGTAGTATTCATAGCAATGTTACATCGTTCTGAGTAAAAAAGTGATGTTGTGAGGTAACACCAGGAAATGTTTCATTTCTGTTACTATGTGGCACAATTGCTTTGATGTACACACACACACACACACACACACACACACACACACACACACACACACACACACACACGTAAACAGAGAGAGAGAGAGTGCGAGAGAGAGAGAGAGAGAGAGAGGGAGAGAGAGAGAGAGAGAGAGAGAGAGAGAGAGAGAGAGAGAGAAAGAGAGAGAGAAATAAATAAATCACTGGACGAATGAAAGATCCCGAGGTAAAACCGATGATGTAATGCAATAATCCGTACTCTATAAACATGCAAATGAAACAGCAACGTCGGTAAAGTGCCAAACATGATTCGTTTTATACTAAATGGCAACACACCTGTCAATATAAAATAACATACGACAGACCTACTAGGATGTATGTCAGAAAAAAAAGTACATGTACACCCGGGCAGATTAATATCTTTTGCCTGGGTTTTCCAACCCTAAGGGCACTCTCTATACCTTCGGTCTTTACCTTTACCCGGGAATTGCAGTTTCTTACCTGAACTGTAAGTGTAAGTACATGTATAGGTAAACTTCAGATAGCCTGGATAGCCAAAGCCGGCGTTTATTTTTAGGTTTCGCGTAGTTCCCATTTTCTGTTTCGGGTTTACTGAAGGCTTTGTGTGTCAAGGCTTCCTCTTCACTGTATGTATCCTGAATCGTCTATACTTACTGTAGTCTTCGCTGCAGCGCGCGCACGCGGCTGTTAATGAAAACTTAGGCAGGCAGACTTGAAAAACACGGGCGATTTGAGAGAGCGCCGCCAAATGCAGACAAACACCGTGAAAGACGGTCATTCGGTGATTAGGGGTCTCTTGGGCGAGATTAGAAGTAGCGTTAATGATTGGAGTGTAATGTAGGTACCTGGACACTATTTCATTTTAGAGAACAAGAAATTCTGAACTTGTGCGAGAATTAACATCTCGACTCCACACTCGACCTTGCAGTTGCGCGCTGGTGGACTCAAAAATTGTACCTTTTCCCTTTCAAACTTTGACTTGACAGACGATCAAAATGAATCCTACACGCCAGTCTTCGGGTGCTTTATCCGATTCCTCGGCTGGCAGCAGTTCTCACTGCTACGCCGACATCGAGAACGGCTCAAACTTTAACCTCATCACGCACTATCAAACCAAAACAGTGTCTGCTAGTTCTCTGAGGACCAAACCTAACTCCTCCAACGTAAGAGGTCTCGCGATGGCCTCCCTTGTGCTGAGTTCTCTCTGCCTCGTGTGTGTGGGACTGTTCTGCTACTGGTTCGTTTTCATCAGTGATGGCGAATTTCCCTTCCACAGTTCTAGGCGTGCGGACAAGAAGTCTGAGGTGTGTCTGCCATGTCTTCAAGTCAGCCCTAACCCCCTGGAAAACTCGCCGTCTGATCTGTGGGGAGAGTTGGATGTTCGACATGACGATCAAAATGATACCGATATCTGCTGTGCTACGAACACCGCACAATATGCCGCGCTCTTCAAACTGGTCAGTATAACATAATTTTTCTTTGTTCTTTTCTTTTCTTTTTTCTTACACTTGAAATGCTTTGTGTTTGATGAAAAGAAAGACAGAAATGGGGTTTTAATGTGTACTTCAATGTTGTCACAGTTTGCTTTTGTGTTTGTTTCGAGTTTCGGTGGCATTTTTTGTTTGTCTTTGATTTTAAGTTTTGTTTGTTTCGATTGGAGAAAATATAATCAAACTTTACGGGACATAAACTCTCTCTCTGTCTGTCTGTCTGTCTGTCTGTCTGTCTCTCTGTTTGTCTGTCTATCTGTCTGTCTGTCTGTCTGTCTGTCTCTCTCTCTCTCTCTCTCTCTCTCTCTCTTTTGACTCTTAGAGTATAAACATTAAAATCGTCTTTCTCCCCCCCCCCCCCTTTCTCTATAACACTGCCAGATAAAGAGACACAGACAGACAGACAGTCAGGCAGATTGAATGACAGAGAGGGAGAGAGGGGATACTGAGAAAGAGAGAGAACGAAGAGAGATAGCCTAGACACTGGACATTTTAAGTGATGAGACCAACTCTCCCTATCAACGGGGCCCGGTGAAACATATGTCCAAGTGGAGAGAGAGAGACGGAGAGAAAGAGACAGAGACAGAGAGAGACATAGAGACAGAGAGTACAGTACATGTAGAATGAAACGCTGAGAATTAGCCGCTCAATGTCATAGTTTTGTTTTGTGTATTTTTCAGATTCTTCAGAGACAAGAAGAGGTCAAGAAACTCGCAGGTAAATGAATGTGTGTGTGTGTGTGTGTGTGTGTGTGTGTGTGTGTGTTTATGTGGGTGTGTGTGTGTGCGCGCTCTCGCGTGATAAGGATGACAAGACTCCACACTGCAGAATAAAATGTGTGTTTTTTCTGCCTTTTTAAATCTTCCTTTTTATGGGGTTATACGATACATAACAATGGCTTTCGGAAGATCTCCATATCACAAGCATTTGAAATTCGCCTGATTATATTACAGAAGTATGCGTGTGTTCCGGCAATATCTGTTTGAACAAACAATATCCTGGACTGAGGCTCTGTGTTGCGCTACTTCCTGCTTGTAAAGTGTGTTGTTACCGACAAAGAAAAAGAAAAATCCGAATCAAAGAGACTGACAATAATCCCCAAAAGATATCCTGATATCCGAAATTAAAAAAACAGATATATATAAACGAGATCAAATTCCCGATTTTTTAGTTTTTTTGTTTGCTTTTTGATTCTGTATAAGAGAAACACACGGTAAAAGAAAAGAAGATCACCAAAGAGAGAGAGAGAGAGAGAGAGAGAGAGAGAGAGAGAGAGAGAGAGAGAGAGAGAGAGAATGTACATGTGTGAGAGGGAGTAATGTGTGTGTGTGCGTGTTTGTGTGTGTGTGTGTGTGTGTGTGTGACGGTGTGTGCGTGCTTGGGTGCGGTGTGTGCGTGTGTGTGTCACAGACAGACAGACAGAGATAGAAAGACTGAGAAGAAGAGAAGAATGTTTTAGTGTGGCGCGCGGGGGGGGGGGGGGGGGAGTTGGGGGGGGGGGGAACTCTGTTAGGAGTGTTGTTGTATAGGCTACGTGTAGGTCAGGTGAGGGGGGGGGGGGGGAGCCGGGAGGGGGTGACTCAGTGGGAGCAGGTAAAGGGTGGTAGCAGAAGGTGCAGATAGAGAAAGGAAAGTAAAACAGAAACGGGGAAAAGGTCCGGATATTTACAACGAAAGCAAGTGTGCCGAATCTTTCCAAGAAAAAGACATTTCAGATAAATATATGAATAGAGAGTCCGTAAATGCAAGGGAAGTAATAACACGTTTTATCTTCGTATGTAAGACGCTGAGAGCATTAGGTTGCCTCCCCTTGAACATCACTATCACTGATTTAGTCGGTTATGCAGTGTGGTAACAGCACATTTCAAAACTGAAAAAGATCCAGATTTATTCTACTATATTGTGCATACTTAGCTTGCCAAGCGTTCTAGTCGTTAGAATTGATTACGCAACAAGTATTACCTGTCTTTTTGCACCTAGCACGCTGATAAAAAGAAGATGGCGGCTGACTTATTGTCCTGTCTCCTGTATTTTCAGATGCTCTGGGCACAGATGAAAACAATGCAGAAGCCCTGAACAAGGATGTCCCTCAAAATCACTCGACCAGGGCTGCCCGGCCTGTGTCCGCTCATGTTGTCTTCAAACCTATGTCGAATGAAAACACAGGTGAGTGATAGGCAGTGTTGTCAAATATACGGCATAAGAATGTGTGTGGAGGTTTTTTCCAAGTACAACAATCCTAAAGTTTGTTTTGTGTTACACCAGTTTTTCTTTTCGATGTGTTATATATCTCCTGGTTGTCTCATTTTCCTGGAGTCTTTCCCAATTTATCTGCAGACTTACACCCCCCCCCCCCCCTTCTCTCTGTGCTTTTGTGTGTGTGTGAGGTGTAGCGAGAGGGAAGGGACGGAGGGAGGGAGAGACGCTTTTTTTTGAAAAAGGGAGGGAGGTCCCGAGAGAGAGAGAAAGAGAGGGAGACAGAGATATCAAAACATCACACCTAAGACCGGCGATCTCTTTCTTCCCGGTTTTTTAAATAACCAAGACGTAATCTTTTTACAAAAAAAACTTGATTCTAAGTGTGTCACGAGTGGCAACACATTCGTAGCTTCCGCATTACAAATGATGACATGTATGTACATGTTATTAAGTGTGTCACTAGAATGTTCCTGGTTTAAAAACACGTTTTACGTTGACACCCTCAAAAGGTTCCACTTCTCCGTGATATCGAGTCATTATCACAGGTTTTTCAATTAGGCCCTTCAGTTTTTGACAGCAATGCTGTTAAGGCCAACAACAAAAAAGTCTGTTTACGGTAACATAGGCAAACAAAATAGGGTCGGTAGGTCGGGATTTTTGTCTTTATTTTTTTTCTCCAAAAATCCATATTTTTAAGTTATTTTGCCAAAAAACAGAATTTTTTTTTTAATTTTTAAATTTTTAATTTTTTTACATTTTTTAATTTTTTTTCCCAAATGCCCCCAAAAAAGTCTAGGGTCGCGCGGAAAAAAAAGGGTCGGTCGGGATACCGTAAACAGACTATTTTTTTTTGGGGGGGGGGGCCTAATCGTCTGCGTGATCCTATTCAATGTTCTATGCTCAAGGGAAGGGGTGAGTAGGCCGGTTCTTTGGGAAAGAACAGTACAAGAAATGTGTATAACTTATTACAGACATTGAGTTGCAAACAGATACGTAGTGTTCAAATTACGTCAAACATCACAGGATACACTATGACGTGGGACTTAGGTGTCACAGTATTTTTGGTTTTTTTGTTTGCAGTCACACTAAACATAAAGAAACGTATTAACATGCCAAAAGTTAACATTTCTTTTTTTGGATTTTTCGTACATGACATTAGTTTCATTAATGTGTGAAATTCCTCGTACAAGCGTGAAACCACTTTACTAGCTTGGTATTTTTGTGCGTGTGTTTGTCCCCAAGATCCATCGTCACTCGGGACGTTTTCACCACCGGTCGCTTCCTGGTTTGATACCGTGCAGGCTATGATGTCATATAAGCCGAGAGATAAAACATGATAAAGGAAGAAAAAAAGAAAAGCAAAGTCCCACAATTTTGCAGAAACGCATAATCCCCCCCCCCCCCCCCCAAATCCTACCCAAAATCATCCAACTCACGAAATCAACAATGCAAAAAAATTAAAAATTAAATCCCTGATACGCGTTAATTACCATTCTTTTCTCTCAGGACAAAATGTTTCAGTGAAATAAAAAAAAAGTTAAGAGAAATACCACGAACAAAAATTTCGGGGAAAATGTTTGCAGTCACACTACACATCAAGAAATCCAACACAGTGGGACTAACATATAAACGTTCCTAAACTAACCTTTCTTGTTATGGAGTCGTCATTATTTCTTTTTTCTCTCCTAGGCACGGAAGCAGATTCCCACCAACACTGGAAGTCACCTAAAGAAAGCCCTAAGTCCCACGTCAAACACGGGCTTAAGTTTCATGACAACCACATCTACGTGCAAACCCAGGGTCTCTACTTCATCTACTGCCAGATCCTGTACTCCCCTTCCTACTCCAGCAGTGACGGTCCGACACTCGTCAGCAATTACGTCAAACGTCACAGCATTCTGCACCCGGCTACGTCATCGATTCTGCTCAAATCACGTCACACACAGTATGACGCAAACCAGGACCGCCACAGCAGCTACGTAGGCGGCGTGTTTCAGCTGTACCGGGGAGACACTCTGTACGTGCAAGTTTCCAGGCCTGAACTAGTGTCTCACGATGATATTGCCACCTTCTTCGGCCTGTTTAAGATCGGAGAATGAAGGGACTGCATACAGTTTGATTTGTTGGGTAAATACAAATCAGCCTGTTCGCTGTTTCCAATAGTCTGAAAAGAGAGAGCTCTAGCGCTAAAGATTTTCATTTCATTTCATTTTCATTTTCATTACTTTATTGTCCCATCGCTGGGAAATTCGGGTCGCTTCCTCCCAGTGGAAAGCTAGCAGCAACGGAGTCGCGCTACCCAGGTGTCTGCGTGTTTAGGTGTATTCAGCCACCTGCACTTATGGCAGAATGACCAAGGTCTTTTACGTGCCATTGTGATGACACGGGGGTGAGCCATGGCTTCCGTCTCTGGGTCTGCACGTAAAGTTGACCCGTGTCCGTCCCGGCCCGAATTCGAACCTGCGACCTTCCGATCACAAGTCCAGTGCTCTACCAACTGAGCTACCGGGCTGTAAAGACAGAACAGCGCTTTGTCTGGACTGCATTAATGTTGATTTGTTGGGTACATACAGAGACATACATAGAATATGTCTCTGGTACATACAAATCAGCCTGTTCGCTGTTTCCAATAGTCTGAAACGAGAGAGCTCAAGCGCTAAAGATGAGTAAAGACAGGACAGTTTTTATTTTGTCTTGTCGTCGGCTTTGCTGAATGGGCATAGCAAAACTGATGGATCTCTTTGCATGCAGTTGTCTGCTGGGCAGATAAGAGGACTGTTTTTCGGCACGGCGGTTCAGAATGACAATCGTGATGAGTGTTTGGCAATCTGCAGGTCAGATAAAGACACTGGTTGGCAACAAGGCTGCTGTGTGAATACGACACAACTAGTACCTTTACCTGTGCAAGGTAGAGGTGCGTTGTGAAAAACCATGCAATAGAGAGAGAGAGAGAGAGAGAGAGAGAGAGAGAGAGAGAGAGAGAGAGAGAGAGAGAGAGAGAGAGAGAGAGAGAGAGAGAGAGAGTTAAACGCCATCATTTCCCAAGCCGCAACTCAGTTTCGAAACCGCCCTGGTCCTTGCTGTATGCCCCCTTCCCCGCCCCTCAAATCCCCCACCCCACACCGACTCAACCCCCATCCTTACCCCGACACACCCCACAACCCCCTGCGTGTCCTGGTTTCCTGACACAGAGCTGGTCTCTGAGTTTAGTCCAAGAATAATGTAATACGCAACTTCGCCCCTGTCATTGTCAAGGCAGAATTACGCACGTGTTTACTGCTCAGCCAAAAAATCTTGTCCAACAGAACAATCTATTGATTTTACCGCTGAGCCAGTTGACTAACACAGTCAGCCAGAACAAAGAGATTTTTGCATTAACAAAATAAAATCGTTACCAGAAAGGCATATCAGCTTGTTGGAGTATGGTCTGAAAAGTCAGCGCTGGAGAAGCATATATATCCGTTTGATGACCTGTGATCATGATCTCAAAAAATGCCCGCGTTGTCAATGTTACTTCGTTAAAGAAAGCAAGTCCTGTTTTTTGATTACCTTTATTGCCTTATTAATTTTCTTCTTTTTTTTGGTAAGGACAGCTTGAAAAAAAATTTCCAATCAATTGACTTCACCATTTTTTGAACAAGGCATTTTCTACAGGGGGCAAAAGTTTGAGCAACGGTATCACAACAAGCCAGCTTTGCTGACCAATTTTGGCAGACTTTCTTTAGGCAGTCTGATAACCTACGGTACCTGTAAATTCGCTAAATGCAAGTCCATTACGACTCCATGTACACATGATATCTCAGCCTAGGTGTGTTCCCGCTCTGTTGTGAAGGCTGTGTCTTCCAATTGCTTACTGCATCTGTACATATTTATCATTATCAACGCCTCATGCTAGGCCAGTGATTATTTTTGTATATGCTCGCTCTTGTTCACTACTTTAATGCATTGATGAAAAGAGAGAGAGAACGAACGAACAAACGAACTTTAGTACTCAAGGATGAAGATTTTAGGCTGACACTAAGATGGATACAATGACCATCATAAACCGACACGAGGAAATTTTAAAAAGAAAAGAAAAAGTTACACGTGTAAAGATTAATCATGCATTATTGCAACTACTACATGATCTTTACGAATATCAAATGAATAATAACACATTTAGAGAGAGAAAGAGCGAGAGAAAGAGCGAGAGAGAGAGAGGGAGAGAGAGAGAGAGAGAGAGAGAGAGAGAGAGAGAGAGAGAGAGAGAGAGAGAGAGAGAGAGAGAGAGAGAGAGAGAGAGAGAAAGTCAGTTGTCTTCTGACAAAATAGATTATACTCATAAATGTGACAGTTTGTTTGATACCACCAGTTCAAGTATGCAAACAGTTTTGTTCTCGCCAGTACCAAACAATCAGTTGTGGTTAAAAGAAGTGTGTTCTTTTTATGAACGAATGGTTGGATGACATCTGACCGTGTATTAAGACTTGCAAATGGCAAAGAAAGGGCAGAGACCCTTATTGTGTAACGTTCGGTCTTTTTGACCGGTTGTAACAAAAAATCATATCATTTGCCACGAAGCGAACAAACCGATGAAAAATGTTGATAATACTCAATTCTCAAAGTGCCAAATTGTTGTATTAACAGTTTTCGTGAATATTATGCAAAACGTTGTGCTTGCTGCTTTGTCAGTGAGACACGTTTTATTCATATATTTAATTTTACTTAACTTTCCTTCGTCTGACTTTTTTCCGAAAAATTGTAGTTAATTTTCTTTTTTCAAAATTTATTTCCGACCTTTTTTGCTTTACTCAATTTTTTTCTATCTGATTTTATTTCATTTTACTTAATGTTATTTTATTTTAGTTTAATTTTTTATTCCCAAACTAAACAAAAAGACCCAAGATCAAAGGAAACAGATCATCTAAGTATCTCACCCCCTTTTTTGCTGAGTTTTGTTTGGCCAGTACAGAGATGAAGGCTGCTAAACAACCTGATAACTTAGTACTCAGTAGGGGGCTCAGTATTGTGATAAGACCGGTCAGCATGTATTATGTGCTCCAAGATCTGAAATATTGACGAAGCTCAAAAATGGCAAAATCATTTACAACGAAAATAAAAAATTGTGTGACCTGACTATATTTCAGTATGAACATGTATATATTTGAACAATTCATATAATTATGTATTCACGGTGTATGGAATAAGTTGTGCTCTAAGTTTTTCACGCCATTGAACAAAGTGTGCTTTTATTTGTGAGAATGTTAAGGTATGACTGAGTGCTTATATTAAAGTGAAAGTATTGTTTCCATGGTGCAAAATAACACTAATGAGAAGAAAAGTAAAACAAAACAATGTAGATTGTGCCCATGAGCGTGTGAATATTTGCTTTGATGGAGATTGTGAGTTAAATCAGCAAAGAGAATGAATGGTTGTGTATTTGTAAAGAAGAATCTTATTCATTTGCAGAACGTTTCAACTGAATAAATGATCGATTTGGAAATATACACAGTTGTTTTTAATTTCTGTGTCTTTGACTGTCTGAAAGTGTATCTCTCTCGATCTCAACCCTTCTGTATGTCTGACTTTTAACCCCCTACCTCCACCCCTCTCTCTCAGAGAAAGGGGGAATGTACGTTCTGGCTCACCGATTCCGACAGACCCTAAATATTAACGCAAAATAGGCTTCTGGACTAAACTTTTACTAAAATGAAACATGCGACAAAATCAGAAAAATACTGCATAAATCCATACAAAAAAAATATAGTAAAGTAAGGTTGTTTTGAACCAATGCCGGGTCTGTCGGAATCAGTAACCCAGAACGTACATTCCCCCTTTCTCTCTGTGCAACGCTAAATTTAGTTTCCATTGAAATATTAACTAGTTGCAGCCAGCGTGCGTATTGATCCAATCTGCCCGTCGGTCGGCTAGCCATAACTACCGTATTGATCTGGTAAAAACAAACAGCAAGCTTGTCTTCTATACTGATTCCTCCAATGGCAAGACAAGATTAAATCATGTGATAGCAACAGTTACGTCACGTCCGCCCACCACTCGGTATTGATTGTAACATAGCCTGGTGATTTTGCCATTTCATTCCGGAATCGGATGCCGTGCAGTTGTGTTTTCTGTGAGAGTCAAGATAGCATTTCTGAAGAATTAGAGAGAGAACTTCTTCCTCAAGATATGGATCAACAAAGCAGATGGAGTGTAGAACAACTTGGCATCATTGAGGAGCATATATTTCATCATAATAATTATGTTGATGTATTGAATAGAATGAAAAGAGAAGGGCCATCAGAAAGTAGGAAACTACCTAGATTTCTCTCCCAACCAAAAAGAAAACTGACATCTCTGTATGGGGAGCAGGTGAAAAAACGAAAGGTTATGTCACCAGAAGAACTCCATCAATACTTGCAGTCAAAAGAGGTTGATGTGAGTAAGACAGTTAGGAAAGAAGTTTTCTTTTTTTCCTCAGAGAAAATAGGGTCATCAGATGCTGCTATTGAAAAGCTGAAGGAAGGATACAGGCAGATTCAAAGACAGGAGGCCACCAGTATGTGTTTTAACCTTCAGTATGGTTCTCTTCTGGATGCATCTTTCAAATTCTTTCAGGAAGAAAAGGAACGAGGAATTCACAAAAACAAGTGGGAAGAGTGGTTGCAGGCAAACATTGGCATCTCACCAGCTTATTCACGCAAACTGAGAGAGATTGCTCGTTTGCTGAAACCATACTTTAGCAGGTTTTCTACAGTTGGTCTGTCTTTCATTGAAATCTACTCTCTGAAAAAAGATTTGAAGACAATGTTTGAAAGTAATGAGGAGATCAGAAAATATTGGACTTCTCCCATGCAAGAACCACTACAACTCCAAACACGATCCTCTCAGGTAGAAAACACTCAGTTGTGAGAAGTCAGTCACGGTTGAGCAGAGCGCTCCAGGCTGGAGCGCCAGGTCTTTGTATTGCCTGCTATTGATGTTTCTTCCAACCCGTCACTACACTCAGTTGTGAGAAGTCAGTCACGGTTGAGCAGAGCGCTCCAGGCTGGAGCGCCAGGTCTTTGTATTGCCTGCTATTGATGTTTCTTCCAACCCGTCAAACAACTTCTAAAGGCTGCCTTTTCAGGCGGCCGCCGAGTGCACTTTATGCAAATGACTTGTTTATTGATTCAAGCTTTGACAAGTGTACTTGGTGGCTGCTTTGAAACTCAACAAAGCCCACTCCCCCTTTCACACAAACACTTCCCAAACGCAAGCAACTTCCTCTCCCCCGCTGCAGTCAAAACAAAGCTGTCATAGCGGGTTTTCCCGATTGACAAAAATTCTTATTACACACTCGGACTATTTGAAGCCGCGTTTATTCTCCAGTGTCCAATTGCATAAGAATATTCTGGTGATGAATAAACGCGCTTTGTGTCATTAGCATCTAAAGATTTCTTGTTTACAATAGTTGTGTTGATCTGATGAAGCGTGGAACTGATCTTAGGGTTGTCATGGTGAAACACTCGCTTCTGAAACAGTGCTTCCTTGTAGTTATCATGCGATATGCTCGACTTTACAACCTGTTTGCTTACACCCTTTGCTTTTTTAACCACCCCTTTCTCACTTGCAACACTGTACATCTTTGCACGCAATCCAACATACTCCTTAATTATCTTCCCATTCATTTCATCTTTCATCTTTCCAATAACCTTCTTGTTAACATTTGAGTGCAATGGTGATTCTTTAGGGTAGTCGCAAGTGTCATAAAAAGAATCTTTTCCTTTTACTGCAGGACTTTCAGCTTCTAGATCTTTGTAAATGTCATCCGCTGGAATGTCAAGTAAGAATGAATCTGTGTCTGTGTAAAGTACTCTCGATTTGGGATATCTTGGTTTCAAATAATCATACAAAAACTCAAGCATCAACAGTTTTGACAACTCTAGCACAGTAAAGCCTATGAATACTGGTTTGTCAAGCTTGACTACAAGTTTTTTCATTAAGATACCATACAGCTGTTCATGAAAGTATTTAAAGTCTTGATACTGTGGTTTGGATGTCAGCTTGATGGCCTCATTTTCTCTTGTAACAAGTCTAACATCCTTTCTCTTGTGTGGGTTTTCCATTGTCTTACCAAAGCAACTGTTGTTCATCAGTTTAAAAAAGTCTTTCTCTGATGCATCATCGGCTTTGGTTCTCAGTTCTGTGTTTTTCATGATGTAAGGTTTCATAAACTGTTCTTGATCAAATAAAATTATACGATGAACAGCCTTCAAAATTAATCCATGTCTAATGTAAAACTGTAACAGTCTGTAGTGACACACATACTTCTTTTTGTGAAACAGATTGGGCACCAGCTTTGGAGGTTCTCTTGGGTTTACTTTTAACCTCTCAGCCGCTAAAGGATAATCATTATGTAGATCATGAAGTGATAGTGGATAGTCTAAGTCAACTTCTAGTATCCATCCCTTTCGACTGTCTGGGCCTGCTTTTAATATTGTCATCACAACACATTGTGAAAATGGTCCTGAATAGATCTTAAAGTTCCGAAGTGGAAGCGTCTGACACATTGCCCAACCATACAAATTGTTTGCATCTAGATACATGATGTAATTAGAAGGTTTCATAGGATCAAAGTCGTCCAAGTATTTGTTGTTGGCTTTGCAGTAATTGTGTGAAGCCATACTGATTCCTCCACGTAGTCCATTTTCAATCATCTGAAGTGTAGGAAGATCTGATAGCAAGTCAATCTTTACTCCTGTAAATCTAAGAAATGCATCCCAGCTCATGCCTGGTGCAGATATGTAATGTGAAGGATCTAGATTGTAGTGCTTCATACATGTTCTTCTGTAATTCTCAAATATATCTGCAAGTAAACAAACATCAGCCAACAAATATTGATCATGATAATCACCCATTGTATTACATCCTAATTTATTCCATGCAGTCTTAGCGTGTTCATAGTCTTCGTCACTTATACCTTTACCCTTCAGCCGTGAGAAGTAAGCATCCTTTGGTGGTAACTCATCTTCATCAAACCTCTCCCACGAATCCATGTATTCATATGGATAGACTCCCTTTCTAACTAAGTCACTGTCAAAGTACTTACATGTGATTGGGAAAGCAGTTAGTGATGAAGATAAAGACTCAAGTGTTCCCATCAGATGTTGAGCAGAATCGTAGAAGTGTAAACTATTCAGAGTAAAGGCCATGTACTTTTCTGAAGACTGCGCAATGCATCTTGCTTTGTATTCATCAGTTACTGCCTGCATGATCAGATGTGAATCATAACCGCGCAAGTTATGGAAGAAGATTGGAAGCTTCCAAGTCTTAGGATCAAACTTTAATTGTAGATTACATTTGCTGTGTGCTGCTCCTCGGAACTGCCCACTTACATGATCATGATCTCTTACTATTGGATTGTCTGTGTTTGGTGTTAGACTTTGTTCGCATATCCAACACTGTGTGGTAGAGTTAAACTGTTCTTGGTCTTCAGGTTTCATAACAATGTCTGAAAGATTCAGTTGTTTGGAGCAGTCATTTCGCACTTGGTTCATTTGCTGTAAGAAGTTCTTTGCTGCATTAGGTCCTCTGTACAATTGCGGTTTAGAATGTTTACCATCTGAACTAACAACAATAAATGCATATGAACAGACTTGATGATTACTTAGAGTTACTGTTTTAGGTAGGTCTTTTGGTAAAGGTCCTTCATATGGCACAATGATAGATTCAAAGTCAGCATAAACAACATAAGGACTTTTCTGTAGTTTGCATACATTCTTAAAATACACTTTGCTGTCTGGCGGCGGTGTTGTTAACTTCACAACCGCATCATCAACGCTCTTACAATGTTGCTTGTGTATAAGTGCTGCATGAATTGATGGAATACGCAAGAGACATCGCCTACAAAAGTCTTGTTTACTATTGTGATTGCTTGTGCTCGCCATCAGTCTACTCATTGTACGAATCAAAGTGTAATGATATTTTACACCATCAGTCATTAGTAACATGTCAACATGGTTAGTATCACAATCACCAATCGTTGGTGAGTTCTTTGATATTCTGACTGGTTTCAGTTCATCTTCCTCATCCCACGTGTAAACATTTACGGTGATGGGTTTGTTTTGCTGTTCAAATTTGTCAATGCTTGTAATGCTGACAGGAAATTCAATACCAGTAAAGTTTAGTTTATTTCTGTATGCATGATAGTTCGACACTCTTTCTGCATTTTTCTTTACACTGTACAGTCTTGCCAGAACACACCACATAAAACATTTGTCATCATCATTCTTTATGTTCAGCACAGCACGTTTTTTGACAAGAGCAGGAGGTAAAGGTATGTAACTTCTACCTCTGATGGGGGCAAATTTACTTAGCTTCAATTCTATTTTTAAAATTTCACCTTCTGACCATCCGGATCCTTTCATCTTTGCATCCTCTGCAGCTTGCTCAAACCGTTTCATCATTTCATCTGCCCAGTTTCCATTCAATTCTGCCATAGAATTAAGTGCTAGTTGTCTGGTTGAAACATGAACTTCTAGCACCTCATCACTGACTGTTTTGTATTTTATTAAACTGACTATCTGCACTTTTACTGGAGGTTCAATCAACAAATTGTTTGGAATTTGTTCAATGGCGTCTTGCACACTGGACTGCACATTTTGAGGATCCGTTACTTGTAATTCAACGGTGTCAAATACTGTCGATAAAGATTCTAATACAGAGTCTTCCATCGCTGTGAGTTTGATTTTATAACTCAAAATAAAAATATAAATTAAAAAAATGAAGTTGCTTAGAATTCTTTCTCAGAGCTTCCATTTTTGTTAACACTATAAAATCTGAAATAAAAAATCATTTAACATTTGTACCACGTGGAACTAATTGTAATTCCTCTTTTACAAAGGCTCTTTGCGGTGCTGGTTCTCTCAAGTAATATATAGGTGGATTTGTCTCTACTACTCTCTTGATTTCATGAATGTCAATACTCCAGATTGGATCCGTTGCACGCTTCCTGCTGTCACCCTCAGCTTCACCGGGTGCATATAAATATCTGACTTTCTGATTGAAAGGTAGTAATGCCACTGGTGTTGTTGACTTTGGAGCAACAGGTATTGTTTTCTGTTTGATTGCATCAACTGGTCTTAACCCTGTAGCTTTAAATACCTCCAGATTCATTGCTCTAAGTACTGATGGTAATCTTTTGACCCATTCAGTGTTACGCAATTTACTTTCTGTGTCCAAAAATTCCTGATGGTACTGATATGAAAACAGTTTTTCTGCCAACTGTTTGTTAAAGCTCTCAACAATAGCCTGTGACCTGTGGTTTCCTGGAATACCTCTCTTCACTGTAACATGATGTTTTAACAGAAGCTGGTTGACAGCTCCTTTAAACTCCTTACCATCATCGCACTGAATCATTCTGGGATACTTTAGTGGTCCACGTCTGTAAATTTCTTGCAGGGCAACAGCTGTAGCTATAGCACTTTTCTCTGTCAACGGTTCAGCATCTTTGTATCTTGTTGCAACATCAACTACAGTCAGTGCATACTTATATTTCTTCCTTCTGACTGTGTCGTGCGGTAAATAGAGCAGGTCTATTTGATGAGTGTCATTCGGTTTAATGTTAACAAAGTGTGGTCGTGTAATTTTTCTTGGTGCAGGTAAATAGATCTGCCAAACTGCCTGCTTTGACAACCATTTCTTTGCTGTATCTTGAGAAACACCTGCTGCGTCACTGAGCTTGTCAATAGCAGTTCTTCCTTTCCAGTATCCTTTTGGGGAATAATATGTTTTAGATAACAAAGCATCACTCATGGTTTTTTAAATGACAGAATATTAAGATTTGACAGCACGCGCAATAAAGTAAACAACAGCCATACCAATAACAATGAAAACAATCTCGCCCACCTTCTGCTCTTCTGAAGGCTGATAAAAGTCACCCAGTTTTGGAGGAGCACTTGTCTTCATTTTTTTTCCAGTTACAAGATAGTATTCTTGAATGGCTGCATCAACATTGGCAAAGGTTTTGTTTGCATGTCCTTGCTGCCTGAGTTTATCATTCATAAAGTCTAACTGCGCAATTCGTTTCTTCTCGTATTCATCCTGTGCTTTCGCCAGTTGTTCCATGGCTTTGTTGTGCCTTTCCCTCTCTTCACCATTTTGCAGTTTAGAAAACAAATAGTTGCTGCCAGAAAATGCAAGCGCATTTACAATCGCACCTCCCACCATCATAACCAAGCTAGCCATTTTATTGTCTTACATGTTTATATTTTCTGGAATAATTCCTTGCTTCACCAGGAAGTCTTTTGTTGCAAAGGAAGCTGTCACAACACCAATTAGTTTAGCACCGTCTTCGAAGTCTAACTTTCCCAAGTCGGCTGGTTTCATTCTGAGGAGACTTTTACCCAGCATTGTGTAACCTACACTCAAGCCTCCAATCACTGCAGCGTGATAAACTAGATTAACTATTGTCTTTTCAGAACTCATTTTTATGTTATCAAAATTAAAATATTAAAATTATTCCATATGAAATGAATCCACTGCAGGTACTACTGTGGGCTTTGTTATTGTTTGTACTGCTTTGTTTGTTGGTTTTGGTGTTTCTGATTTTGGTGTTTCTGATTTTGGTTTTTCTGACACTTTATATTTGCCTTGCCAAAGTTTGTAAAGCAAGTATCCACCTCCTCCAACAACAGCTGCTACAGCTACTTTTCTGTATGATAGAAATGAAGATTTTAATTCTTGATCAGTTTGTGTGACCTTAGTCACTTCAGGAATGTTTGGTGTCTGCTCAACTTCAGACATAATGTTCTGCTTTGCCTTTTGATTTAACTTTTTTTGTCTGTTCCATTCGGCTAGTTTTTTTCCTGCTTCTACTCTACCAGGTTTCTTTGTCACTGTGTTCACTTCTGGTATTTTCGTCTGCTCCACTGTCTGCTTCAACTGATCTGTCATCTTTTTTATTCTGAAAATTAATGTGTTTGAAAGTAATTAATCCAGCAACAAATGGTACTAATAAAGCACCAAATCGATAATACAGGCCACAGGCAAGAGATTCGAGGGACTTGGAAACAACAGGGTCATGAGTTAGATCATGTGTTAAGTCTTCCTCCGAGTCGAGAGGTGTAAAATGTCCAAAAATCTTTGTGTACAAACCTATAACAGTCTGTCCAATACTTCTAACCATCTTAGAACCAAGCACTGATTCATACCGTCCATGATACTTTTCTATATCTTCTGAGGAAAGATGTTGTACTTCTTCCACAGTTAACTGCTGCCCAAGGTAGTGTTTTGTTTTTCCACAAACAGCAAGTGAATACAATCTTTCTTTTTTATCAGGTATAGTCCTACTGTCACAGATTTCAATATCTGTAGCAGTCTGCATCAGCAATTCATCACAGTTCATTTTATTTTGATGCAGAATAAAATTAAAATCTAGTAATTAAACTTGAGTAAGAACTTAGGTAGGAACTTAACAAGAACTTAGGTAGGAACTTGAGTAAGAACTTGACAAGAACTTGAGTAAGAACTTAGCAAGAACTTGACAAGAACTTGACAAGAACTTAGCAAGAACTTGACAAGAACTTGAGTAAGAACTTGGTAAGAACTTGAGTAAGAACTTGACAAGAACTTGAGTAAGAACTTGGTAAGAACTTAGCAAGGATTTCTACAAACATACATACTGAACTGGTTGATCAGTTTTTAAAACCAGTTTCGAGTGCTTAGAAGATTTCAGATTATTCTTTATTCTTTCTCTCTCCTGTTTGTTTTCAATGACATCATTTTCTCGAAGGCACTCTTCAAAACTGTCACGGTCCTTTGAATAGAACAATGTTATTGTTTTGAGTTGCTCTCTAAAGTCTTTCAGAACTGCATTGTATTTTTGTGTTAATATCCAAACTGATATTAATGCATGTCGTCCACTGAATGCAAGCTTTGCTAGTGCACTTTTCTTTCTAACAATGTCACGTTCTGCTGCACAGTCATCAATAATAAACAGTGTTGGCGTGTTCTGAAAAAGATCGAAATAATGCTCCAAGCAAACATTTAGACGATCAGAAGGATTTACAATAAATATATTTTGATCAGACCATATGAATTTTCTCTCCTTGTATGTTCTGTTATGCTTTATGGTTGGACAGAATATGACTATGTGTTCAAAGTGATTTATGTAAACAGTCTGTAATAAATCCAAAACATATCTTGTTTTGCCGCAACCTGTTGCCCCACAAATCAAAGAACAGTGTGGATCTTTTGGAAGAAAATCTAGATACTTCATTTTAACACGTTCAATAAACAATATCCTGTAATCTGCTTTCAGAGATGTTTAACTGCGCATCTGACACAACAAACACGTAGATCTTAACTGATTTACTACTACTCCCTACTTCCTTTTCAATTTGTATTGTGATTCCTTCTGATCCGTTTTCAATTCGCCTTCCACTTCCATGCAGTTTGTTGTCGTCAGTTGTTCTGAGATCCAGCCATAACGCATATTTATTTGTCAAGAAATCTTCTACGCCAACACCGTGTAAATGTAGATCTTTAGCCACAAGATCAGATGTTGGGTCTTTCAATCTTCCTCCAGTAAAGTACTTTCTTGCTTCATCATAGTGTTGGTATGGCAGCATGCCAGATGCAAATATTTGGTTTGGCTGCCCTTCAATTGTGCAATATACTCTATTGATTAGTGGATTGTAAAACTTTTCTATTTGCCTTTCATATGAATCTTTTGGTTCCTCAAACAACATAAGTATTCCCTTCATTGACCTAGCTGGTGTATTCAAGTTAATGTTCCAGATTGGATCAGCCTGGCTTTTTGAAAGTGTACTGTGATTCAACACTCTTTCATAATAGATAGGCAGCTTAGAACTGTACTGATTTTCTATAAGTCTAGCCAGTTCAGGATGGTTTACAACATCAAACTCTAAAGAAATTCCAGACACCTTATACTTTGCTTCCGGGTCTTGTGAAAGCATAACACGATCATAACTATTGAAAGTCAGGTCGTATGACAGCCTGTCACGCAATGCTCCTTGATAGAAGGGAGGATGTGAATTTATGAGTTCAAAGTCAAGTGGAATACAAAATTTGTTTCCAAAAGCAACATTGACAGCGTTATCTTTTTTGTTGTCAGCTTTATCTCCTGCTCCTATTCTAACTTTTATCCCATTGTCTGACTGAATCCCTTGAAACACTCTGTTTTTCTTTTCATTGTCAGTCAACCAATTATCTGCATAAACTAAAAATACATCTGCATTATTCAATGACATCACTTCCCGCCCTTCCAGTTTGACAGTAATCTTCCTCACAATTGCTCTTCCTACATTATAAGCCAAAGTCCTATTTGCATCTGAGCCAGATTCTAATTCTAATTTGAATGATAGTCTTACAGTGCCTGGTACAATAACATCGTTCTTACCTAGATTAGGAAACCTAACAGTAAGTATTTCATTCTGATCAATAGTAGAAGGATTATTTGTGACTATAACTGTTTGCCTTATTCCTTTTACCCCGAGAGGTTCTTTCAGCCTTCTGTAAGGATCAAGAACAGAACCGAACGATTGTGCCATCTTTTTTTATTTTCAAAATAAAAAATAAGTTACAAATGGCAGAAGGTGGATTTGAAGATTTATTTGAGCCAGCGGACGACATGAGCGAAGCAATCCCTTTGGTTCCCTACCATCATTCACTGCATTATGAGGTGGCACGACATGAACTTCTGGAAGGTAAAGTTAGAGATTTCTACAAAAGTTTAGGAGAAGAACCTGATGTTTTAGATCCAAACCAGTTCAAAATGGAAGCAAATCATTTATATACAACTAGCGATAAAGGAGAAAAAGTCCAACTTACATATAAATCTAATCCTGCTAAGTTTCTATCAAAAGTTTCACTAAAACAAAAACTTACTGCTAATCGACTTAGGCAATTAGATATTGTGCCTAGCACACGGTCATCATCTTCCCATGTTGTTTCCTTACTTCAACAAGCAGAACTAGGACTACCAACTGCTACTCAAATAGAATCTGTTCCATTGCAAGATCTTAATAAACTTGCAGATGAGGCTGATCAACTTATACAAGAGATAGAGACTTCTTTTTCTGAGGAAACTTCACTGAAGACTCCACATGAACTATTACCTATGAGAGAAATAGAAGCCCTTAATCAATCACTACAAACCATCAGAGGTGAAATAGCAAATAATCTGTCAAAACTAGGTCAGCTGGATGAAGATATAAACAAAGAGAAACAAAAACTTGCTGATGCTGATGATTTGAACCTAGAACAAGAAGTAAAAAACAGAATTTCTAAGCGTTTAAAAGATTTGCAGGAGGAGAAAGCCATAAGGTTAGAAGTTCTAAGTAACAATAGAGAACAACTGAGAACACAGGTCAGCAGAATAAAAAATACAATTCAAAGAATCCTTTACGAAGACACAACTCTTGCTGAAAGAATTAGAACGCTTTTCAGAGAGCAGGGAATCACAATAGCTAGTATACTAACTGCGTTAGGATTTGCAATAAGCACATTAGTGTTAACACTCACAGGTGGCACTGTCACACCTCCACCTCCACCTTCACCTTCATCTCCATCTGATCCGGGATGGGTAAAGAAACAACTCAAACACATTGCAGAACTATTAAAGAAACTAGCAGCAAAAGCTTTGGATGCACTTCCAGGAATCATTGGTTCAATTGTTAGCTGGCTGTTATCTTTTGCAGGTAAAGTTGTTGGTTTCATGGCTGAACATCTCTGGACTCTAATAGTTTTAATTGCAGGTGTTCTGCTAACGAGAATAAAGCAAAAGTAAGCCTACACCCACTCCACCAATTACTAGAGCAGTCTTCTGCGATTCATGATCATCACTAATACTAACAGCTTGATCATCCCTAGTGACAGAATGATCTTCACCTGCAGCCCGATCTTCACTTGTCACGCTTTGTTTCTGTTCATTGTGATATGGCTGTAGCATCGTTCTGATTTCTGAATTCAGTTCTTCACCCTTTCCAAGCGGCTGGGTGTCACTAGCAATAATGATTTCATTGTTATAATTTGTTATTGTTCCAATCTGCAGCTGGAGATCAGAAGGTAACATGTAAAGGCCGTTACCAACAGCAAAGTCAACTTTTGATCTTGCATAACGGAGAGAGTCTTGATACCTTTTGATGCTGGAAGGCAGATCAACTGCAGAGTTTATGACATCTTCTAAATTTGATAACAACTGTTTCTGTGCACCAAACCCTGTGCTTGTTCTCATTATGTTTGATCGTGTCTGTGCCTGCGAGCCTAGCAAGCACCACGCATATGTTCGGATAGATTCATTGATCCTTTCAACACCTGATCCAGTGAAACCTTTGCCGGTGTCTAATATAAAAGTAGTCCATGCATTGTGGTGCTGTTGTTCTATTGATCCTAACTGTACCTGCACATTTGAAGAAAAAGATGTATGACCTGGCCAGTAATCAAAATTATACCTCCTGTGGACACCCCATAAATATAGTGTTCCCATGCCATGGTTTTTGTCTTGCTTTTGCCTAAAGTCGGTCTTAAAATCTATATTGAATTCATTGCAGAGACGCTCATACACTTTCATGTTTATCCTATTGTTGAATGGGTTCCAGCTCTTTTCATGCGGCATTGGTGCCTGAAGTTCAGACAAGATTCTCCTGCACTGATAGTAAACGTGAAATGTGTACACACACTTTGTCAGTAAGTTTGAATTATTCATGTGGTCTGCATAGGACACTCCACATCCCGTGGTTGCACAGAATATTGCAAAGTTTAACTGATTCTGATAGAACTGAATTGGGTGAGAGTTCCACATCTTTGGAACACTATCATTTTTGATTGGGGGATTTAGGTAAGAATGGAATGGGTCAGGCACTTTAACGCGAATGGATTCTGTTTCTGTTACAGCAAAGTCCAACTCATGGAAAGAAATAGTCTTTGGATTGTAATATGGTCCAGTTTTGTATTTAACGTCTTTGTTGAATTTATACTGAATCATTTTTGTTGTTGAATAAAAAATGTTTATCACACTAACAAATGTGAAGACTAGTGTGCCAGTTAAACTTGCAAACCCTATCAACAATCAAAATGGAGGAATGAAAGTTGCACTGCATGAAATTATGTACAAGGTTACTTGGTATAATATCAGTAAAAAAAAGGCTAACAACTGGGTTAGAATTAATGGTAAAACACATTCTGTAGAAGATGGTTACTATGACTTCTGCACTTTAGAGAAAGAATTGTTTGCTCCAGTAGGTATTACAGCGAGTTTAAATCATGCAAGTCTCATTGCTACTCTTACTATGCCCAAAACTAGAGAAGTAAACGTTGAGTTTCCAACCAAACTCCTTGATATGCTTGGAATTACAAATTTATACAAGGGAACACGTCCCATTGACATGGATGTTAACAGTGTACTGTTTGTTCACATGAGAGAGCTTAACACATCCTATAATCTGTTTAATGATCAGCGTTCTGATCTGCTTAGGATTCTTCCACCGAGTGATGCCTCTTTTTGTAAAATGCACGTGCCAACATTTAAGACACTTCAGTTCAAGGACTTGGAGGAAGGGTGTCATGAATTCCTACACATTGATCTGAAAAATCAAAGTGGACAACCAGTTGATTGTTTGTTTAACATTACATTGGAAATAGTTCCATAAAATATTGAGTATTAAAATGTCGAGTGGACCTACAATAGCTTATCCTGTTGCATGTTCAACTATAGAGTTGAAAGATTTAGCAGACGCTATCGACTTTGAGAGCAATGCTGAAGTTGGTGCAGTGTATGCATTCGAGTTTACAGACACCGGTTATTACAAGAGAAAGGAAATCGACGATGAAAAGAAACCAAGATTTCTCAAACTAGGTCAAATCCGTGATGTTAATGTACCTGATCCAATTGTCGATGACATATACTACATGTGGAAACATCAGAATAAAAAATGGGTACTTAGTCCTGTTATAAAAAAGATTGACTGGGAAATGAAGTTTGAATTTGTGAGTCCATACACTCTTGTTGGAAAAGACGACACATTCCGTAAGTCAATCAATGCTAAACCACTAATTGTTAGCCTTGTTCCTGCGTTTAACAGCAGGGGAGAAGTTGCAGTTAAACCTTTCCATAAGAACAACTATCTCATTCACAGAAAACAAAGTGTTGAAAAGGACGCTGACACCATTGTCGATTTTATACCCAAGCTTCCAATAGGGCAGAATGCAACTATGATATTTGATATAGTTGTCAGGAAAAGGGAAGAAACCACAAACACTGTTCTAATGAGAGGAATAAATCTCAACTGGAGACCATTAAATGTTGAAGAAGTCAGAGTATTTATTGCTGTTCAAAAGGATTCTAACACAATAAAGAAACAGACGTCAAACCAAAATGTTGTTGTTAACGCAGATATAAATAATTTAACAGAAATAAGAAGTATTAATCTTACTTATCTTGATTTGATTGCTTTCTACTATACAGATAAGGTGTTAAGCAATGAACAGCTTCAAAGCTTAGCAGAAACACTGGCCAGTGAGAATTAAGATAAATATTTTATATTTTGCATTAAAAGATGACTAGCAGTGTGAAGCTTTATCCTAATATTGATGAAAGTGCAGCAGAAAGTCAACAATTCAGACTGGCACACATTAGTAATATACAAAAACAACTAGAAGATGAATTAGAAAAATATTCTCGCGCTAGACGTAAGTACTCAACAACTTACAACAGCCTTTCTAATGCCAGCACTGGTTCTACTATCCTTGCATCAGCTGCAGGTGTAACGGGAACAATTCTGTTAGCTACCGGAGTAGGGACTCCAGTTTCTCTAATCCTAGGTGGTGTGGCAGCAGCAGTTGGTGGTTTATCATTTATAGCATCAGCTATAATGAAAAAAATTGTGAAAAAGCTTGAAAAACACGAATCCATTTCCACTCTTGCATCATCAAAATTGTCTAGCCTAAAACTGTCTATCAGTAAAGCACTTGAAGATTCAAAAGTTTCTGACGAAGAATTCAAACAGATACAAACAGACTTTGATGACTACAAAAGTAAGAAAGCAAGTATTCAAACAAAAACACGAGCTGAATATAACAAGCCAATCGATATAGAAGATCTGAAAAAGCAGTTTTTAAAAAAGGGGATTCAAATAGGACGGGAAGAAAAAGTAAAAATAGAATCACTTGTAAAGAGTTAACTATTCGTTTAGACAGTCACATTGCATGTATCAGATATAATTCTAACAGTGAAAGAACATATGAAGTAAAGTTTGTAAATGAGAGAGCGTATTGAGCTTAAGAATGTTGTATAAGAGAAAGGGGGAATGTACGTTCTGGGTTACTGATTCCGACAGACCCGGCATTGGTTCAAAACAACCTTACTTTACTGTATTTTTTTTGTATGGATTTATGCAGTATTTTTCTGATTTTGTCGCATGTTTCATTTTAGTAAAAGTTTAGTCCAGAAGCCTATTTTGCGTTAATATTTAGGGTCTGTCGGAATCGGTGAGCCAGAACGTACATTCCCCCTTTCTCTCTCTC
>NC_090257.1:33090895-33093395 GCF_037325665.1 Littorina saxatilis | reverse complement strand
TGGTTGGGCCGGTGTCAGAATAATGTGACTGGGTGAGACATGAAGCCTGTGCTGCGACTTCTGTCTTGTGTGTGGCGCACGTTGTATGTCAAAGCAGCACCGTCCTGATATAGCCCTTCGTGGTCGGCTGGGCGTTAAGCAAACAAACAAACAAACAAAATCTAGTTGCTTGCTCGACAATGATGTCATTACAAGGGGCAGATCCGTGTGACTAGGAATAATAGGCCGTGAAAAGTAGGATATGCGCCGAAATGGCTGCGATCTGCTGGTCGATGTGAATGCGTGATGTGTTGTGTAAAAAATTCCATCTCACACGGCATAAATAGATCCCTGCGCCTTGAGTCCGAGTCTGGAGATACGCGCGCGATATAAGACTTCATATAACATAACATGATCTTACTTGTCCGTGGAGCCACTGAATGTCGACTCTTGTTCGTCATGAGAGCGTAAGTTCTAGCTGATTTTCCTTTTCAAGAATCACCACCAAAGTATTTCCTGATGTCTGCAAGACAATAAAGTTTAAATGCACGCCTCGTCTATGCTATTATATTACTGTTCTATTTGCATTTGTGTTGGTGTTTATTTCGGTATGTTGGTAACATTGCGGTCCAATGCTAAGGCACACCCAGAACCAGGTTTTTAATGGCTTACAAGAGTGATTGTAACGGCCGGACATGACTTCAATTTCACGCCTGAACTATTGTGCATGAGGTGAATTGTCAGTGTATCATCATCTTTGTACGCAAATGTCACGTGCTGTCAGCGGGAGTCTCGTCATATTTCTTGGAAATGGTGCCTGTTTATGATTAAGGGGTATAATACGCCACAAAACTGTGCTCAATTGCGCCAAGAGCACTTGAGCTGGGGCTCAAGTTGGGGGGGGGGGGGTAAGGGGGGGGGAGGGGGTAAGGGGGTTGTAATTATGTGACAACACACCAGGAGTACCTTGAAATAAGTGTTTGAGCGCTCTGTTATTCAAATTTGAAACGGCCGTGCTTGGGTTTGTGTATCGACTCGTCGGTTTCGAGTTTCGAGTTTCTTATGTGTGTACTGTGTGTTCTGGCGATCTCAATGTTCGAGGTTAGCTAAGTTGATAACTGACACTATGCTCCCAATCACTTCCTATCAAGTTGGAAAGCAAACTCAAGTGGCAATAATTTCAAGTGTGCCCGAAATAATGTTGGCAGTCCAGCTCCGAAATGCATTGACCAATCGCATAAAGGAGCTGACGTCATTTCATAAAAGGATTTCCCTACCCAGAATTCCAAACGGTTCTTGAGATTTTGAAGATTTCGTTCGGGACGACGACGGTCTATGGCCGGTTTATTATATAAAGGGAAGCAAGCGGTTAGAAACAGGCGTCGACAGAGCCAATGAAGGGGGATTCGAACTTGTAGATCATGTACCTGCGGTGGGGCCATAGCACGACTCAATCAAAATGTGATAACTAACGCAAGGAACATGCAATTAAAAAGCTATTCATTTGTGTTAATGTATCAAGAACAACAAAACCACGGTGTTTTCATAGCATGACACGATCAAAATGCGATAACCAAAATGAGGCCGATGCAATCAGGCTATTCTTTTTTATGTTAATATATTAACAAGAGCTGGTGTAAAGAGTAATTGGAGAGACAAAAACGTGACATGAATGATAAACAAAAAACAAACAGTGTTCATGGGATGACTGCCTACAATGCTTCTTAAGAACAGCTGAGATCTGTTACACAAAGCAAACTTAATCACACCACAAAATAAAACATCAAAACCCGCACAGGTATTTAGCCTCTACTCTTATCAGGTCCTCTCTAATAATAACGCTGATCGCGTTGGGCAACAGTAAGTGTAACCAGAATTCCAAGAAACAGTAAACAGTTAAGGCGGATGGGGTGAATGCGGGGTGGGGGTAAAATGTTAGTAAAGAGGAGGTACCCCACGTAATTCCCTGTTTCATGTTATACTCTACTCCGTTGAAAACACGATTTATAGGCATTTTGTAGCTACACAGAAAAAGACCATGGAAGTTACCACATTTACATATAATGTTAGACACCATCAACAGAGAGATGTTGTGCATAACAATGACAGTACATGTAATGAAAGCAACCTGATCTGTTTATGATGGGGTCTGGCGGCTGCTGTCTCCTTGTATGTTTGTGGGTACATATGTGTAGGCCTACCCATAACAGTTTATATGTGGCTAAGAAAAATCTCAATCCTGCTTGATTGGACTCCGCCTCCAAAGGTGATTGTAGTGTTCCGACACTCGGTTACATTAGGGGCATGCGTGTTTGATATTTTGTTTATTGAAAAGGAGATATCTGTGAGAAAAATCAACCAAAATTATTTGTTAATGACTGTTGTTTAAGGTATCTGCAAGAAAATTTCGTAAAAATCTTAAGCTTGTACATTCTGTATGCCTAAGTCATTCAGCCATGTGTGAATGGGTAAGTTGAGCGTATAAGAATTAATGTCCATGTGTGCGATGTGTAAGTGAGAC
>NC_090257.1:33030895-33088395 GCF_037325665.1 Littorina saxatilis | reverse complement strand
ATCGCAGCCATTTCGGCGCATATCCTACTTTTCACGGCCTATTATTCCAAGTCATACGGGTATTTTGGTGGACATTTTTATCTATGCCTATACAATTTTGCCAGGAAAGACCCTTTTGTCAATCGTGGGATCTTTAACGTGCACACCCCAATGTAGTGTACACGAAGGGACCTCGGTTTTTCGTCTCATCCGAAAGACTAGCACTTGAACCCACCACCTAGGTTAGGAAAGGGGGGGGAGAAAATCGCTAACGCCCTGACCCAGGGTCGAACTCGCAACCTCTCGCGTCCGAGCACAAGTGCGTTTACCACTCGGCCACCCAGAATATGGGGTAAGCTTCTTTCAATTCAGCTTCATTCAAATGTATACGAAACTTGGCACACACTAATGAAACATTCCACAATGGTTTACTTTCACTCACAAAACCCACATTTAACCATGACAGAACTTACAAGAAAAAGACATATAACCTGGCTAAGGTCCATCAAATTAACTGCTTTTGTGTCAACGGGTTTCGTCTGCTAGCCGAATGCGTTTTCCGAATGGCGTCTTCGACAGTATATGTTTCGATTTTCTCCACACCAACAGCGGATATGAGTCGGGGGAGGGGGGAGGGGGGAGGGGGGGAGTTGAGAGGGGAGAGGGTTTGTCGTTCTTATCAGTAGTGAGTCATGTAATGAACAAGAGCCTTCAGTAAGGTGTGTTCCTCAAAAATACTGTACATTGAAAATGTCCCTCTGTTCATCTTTTTTCCTTGTTATTTGTTTGCCTATTCGCTTTTTCGTTAGTCTTTTGTGGGTTTTTTTACCCTTCCTTTTGTATGTTAGACTTAGTTTTATTAAGAACGTTCGCAGTCTCTTTGTTTTTTAGAATAGTTCTATTCAGTTTGAGACGAATTAGCTTGCAATGTGCGGAACGAACTCTGAGTTTATGTATGGGTACCCGCGTCTTTGTTTGACACCAAGGTTATGGACAAAGGGTTGACGGACAATACGGAGGTGAGAACTGGGGCTGCAGAGTTATAAATAAGACGATACCAATGCAATGCTTACGTTGGCATTATAACTAGCAACATTGCATCACATTCTGAGTATCGGGCTTAATTTAGATACAACTGAATTTGGTCTACTTCTCGACACGAGATCAAGCTGGTTGCTCCCCCCCCCCTCCTCCCCCCCCCCCCCCCCCCTTACAGGCATGATCGATGTGGGCTTGCGATCTTGCGCCATTAAAGTGAAATACAACACGCGACGAAACAGCTCTTGAACAAAAGAGCTTTTGAACAAAAGAGTTCTCAAAGGTTTCAATACGAATCAGTTCGGCTTTTCGACAAAAACAAAATCACAAACACAATCTTGTCAACTCATCTCATGCGGTTTTTGTGTTCAACCATAATACACCAGCAATAAAGGTTTATGGTAAAGTCAGTTATCTCAGATGAACCGCTAGATTATTATGCATTTGTGTCAGGAGTGTTTACTTTACAATGTGTATGGCGTATTCATCGGAAATTATTGATGGCCGCAGGAGCGGTCATCTATTGGGATGTATTCGGAGAGGTGACATGTCTCGTTTTGTTACCGTTCTCACAAGATCAGTTACAGGGTTTCTCTCTCTCTCTCTCTCTCTCTCTCTCTCTCTCTCTCTCTCTCTCTCTCTCTCTCTCTCTCTCTCTCTCTCTCTCTCTCTCTCTGTATGTATGTCTTTGTCTGTGTCTCCCTCTGAGTCTCTCCGCTTCTGTCTTTCTATGTCTGTCTCTGTCTATGTGTGTGTGTGTGTCTCTCTCTCTCTCTCTCTCTCTCTCTCTCGCTCTTGCTCTCTCTCTCTCTCTCTCTCTCTCTCTCTCTCTCTCTCTCTCTCTCTCTCATCCGACTTCTCGCACACAGGTCAAAGCAGAGGGGGGTGATTCGGGTCAGAAGTGGGGTAAAGCACTTTGGTCTTCAGTCTTTGGGTTATAGCTTTCAGTGGAGAAGATGCCAATATGAAATTGCACTATGCTCTACTATTTATTGTCCTTGTCTCTATCGGACACGAAGAAGGGAAGCTACAATCGCCCCAGGCCATATAACTCTTTGTTTCCTGAGCTAAAAATTTTAACATGCAGCCCAAACTCAGCCGTCCCTACCGACCCTACCGTTCAAAGCAGTTCCGTTAACGATCAGTTACGTTCATTGCGGTTCTGTCCCGATCCTCCCGTGCCCGCACCGTTCCTTGGTCGGTACGGGAACGGGACCTACAACGGTTGTGTGGAATGGGGGTATAAGACTCGACCACTTGGCTTATAATAATAATAATAATAATAATAATGGTGATTTCTTTAGTGCTTTCGAACACACAAAGCGCTTTACAAAAGCAATAACAACATCATTACCAGAATGACGCCATTGACGGAATAGAACACAATCATAAACACTTTACAACAAAACCAAAAACAAAACATATATGTTTCAAAAATCCAGAGGCTCTTACAGGAACGAACTTATGGTGGAGACAGCTGGAAGATCTCTGGATATAATTGAAGAGGAGTAGTCTTCCTTTTAGAAAATGTGTACTCTGCCTTGCAGATTACAAATTTGTGCTGTCGGGGCTGGGTAAAGGGAGTGGAGGGTAAGAGGGTGGGGGTGGGTAAGCCGCGAGGGGAAAGAGAGACGAAAGAGAAAACTGGACAGGGAAAAGTCACTGCCTGAAGTATTCAATAAAGCCACACACACAAAAAAGAAATTAGCACATAATTTAGAGGGTCCCAAAGGGTTTAAAATCGTGATCGTGATTGGCGTTTTTTGACCTTTCTGTGACCGTGATTGCCGAAATTTCCATTTCTGTGATCGTGATGGGACTTTGCCCGTGATCTGTGATGACACAAAAATCAAGACTCGTGATCGTGATCGTCATTTGTTTTCGTGATCGTGATGGGCATTATTGCAAAGCATTTTATTTTCAACGTACATTTTTCACAGCTGTATCACTCTATGATCCTCTTTTCGTCAAGGTGTTTGTGATCGTGAAAACAAAAATCAAGGTAACTGTGATCGTGAAAGCTAAAATTTCCCTTCCCTTGATCGTGATGATACCCCCCCTTTGGGGCCCTCAATTTATGCAGGTTTTCAATTCATATTTTTGCAAAGTATCTGCACAAGCATGTGTGCCTCTGTGAGTATGTTCGTGGCTACTTTCATGGGGTACCTGTATCCTCAGAAATTTGAGGATTTCTGTTATCTCTCTTTTTCTGACACCGTTGATTTAACGTCATTTTTACAGGACATTTTTTTTCTTTTCAGTTATAAGTTGTAGTAGTTTGACCTTATTGTTTTAGGACAAGTAGAGCTCGTTCACCAGTAGCAAAGACTCACTCAGTCCGTCAGTGTGCCTGAGTGTGTGTGATGGGGAGGGGGGGGGCTCTCCCGTGACCGGCCCCCTGCAATCAGTGTACCCTTGCCCCACTGTCTTTATGAAAACATTGCTTCGGCCATGTTGATTTTAATCAACCAATTTTCTTGTTGTACATTGACACGTCCTATTTCTTATCATCCGAGCAATCTGTGACTGTGTGTGTGTGTGTGAGTGTGCGTGTGTGTGTGTGTGGGTGTGCGCGCGCGTGCGTGCATGCGGCCGTGCGTGCGTGTGTGTCAGTGAGCGTCGCGTTTTCTGAAAAATCGTTTGCATTACCCGCAGGTGAGTGCATCAAATTGGTACTTGCGCTTTATGCATCGCGCCACCAAAATCTAAAACAGCAAGAGAAATGTACGGAACGCGGATCGTATCAACAGATGCATCAAATTGATGCATCCAAAACCAAGATTTGATGCATCATTTTCAAAAACTGATGCATCATTTTCTAAAAGGATGTATCATTTTCGTATCGGAGTGCATCGGTTTTTGAAAATGATGCATCCTTTTTGAAAATGATGCCTTCTTTTGTGAAAATGATGCATCCTTTGGTGAAAATGATGCATCAAATCTTGGTTTTGGATGCATCAATTTGATGCATCAGTTGATAGGATCCGCGTTCCGTAGAAATGTAGCGGTGGAAGATCTGAACGACAACTATGAATGTGAAACGTACATCTTTTCTCTCAGGAGTTGTGTCTACAAGGAAAGAAAAGGAGGACATTCTGGTACACATCACACGTAGCAGCACCGAAGACTCAGAAAGATAGAGTCGCAGAGAGAGAGAGAGATAGGGGGTTCTTGATATACTGGTCTTACTTTCATGAAATATCAATGCATATTTTTTTTTTGATCGTAATCTAAAGGAGGGATACATGTCAGACCTAGATATTCAAAGATTTAACTCCGAGCAGTGAGCGTGCGTGCAGCTGCGCCACCAAGGTGCCGGCGCAAAATAGATCGGTTGTCATGAGCTTGAGCTATTTTTACCGATTACTTCCTTCTGTGAAAAAAAGGTGGTTTCGGTTTCGGTTGGTTAACCCTTTGGATCGTTGCCAGCTGCCTTTACAGTGCATTGTTTAAACAACCCAGCACAAGTGTTGCTTGGCTAGGCAAAGTGCCAACGAGACATCTGAGTTGTGACAAGTTTTTGGGGGGTTTTATCAGGGACATTCGTCGACAAAAGTCAGAGACGCGTTGGCAAGACCTGAAGTGGCGTTGCATTCCGCCATTCGCTATTGTAGCGAGTGTCTGGACGGTGCTTTCATTTGAGTGAGAGAAAAAAAACTGACGGCTTTGAAACAGCCGAACTAGTTTTCAGAGTCGAAACGGATAACAGGATAAGGTAATTCAGGCCCAGGTGCGTGTCCTCGCTTGATGTTTTTCAGCCGTGCGCTTTAACGTGGAGCCGGATTAACATTATGCTATTCTCTTAAAATTACGTCGTCTTTTCCCTGCAAAATCAAAATTTCTCGCTTGTTCGGATACTTGATACATCGACCAAAAAAGAAGAAAAAGAGAAAAAAGAACTCGAGCAAATCGGCTGAGCCAAACGATATCCCTTGGCAACAATTTAAGACAAGTATAAGACGAGTCCAGACGTTCGTCCGACTTCGTAAATCGGAAGCTAGAGTTCAGAAAGGATCTAGCTGGAGGAGAAGAAGAAGGAAAAAGCGAGGTAATTCAAAATTCACGAAAGGAAAAAGACACACATAAGAGAAGATCATCGCCTGAGAATGGACCGTTCACCTATCTACACCCCATCCAGAAGCTCGTCCACGACCTCGTCAGAGAGCAGCCTTCCTTACGCAACGATGATTCCCAACTCATCCAAAGAGAAGTTACTGCCCACCTTCAAGCCCCAGTCACCCCGCCACCACCCTAAAGTCCGCACACCAAGCCGCAAGATCGCTCTGTCTGCGTTCCTGATCAGCCTGCTCTGCCTGCTGCTACTGGCCCTGAGCGCTCTTCTCGTGTTCTTCTACCTGAAGGACCTCCAGGGAGGCGTCTTCCAGGGACACGAGGAGGTCTGCATGCCTTGCGACCAGGTGCGGCCCAACCCCTTGTCGGACGCACACTCTCCTTTGCTGGATCTCCTGGAGGTCCGTCCCAGTAAGGATGACGTCGACACGGAGATCTGCTGTGCTCACACCGCTGCCCAGTACGCAGCGCTGTTTAAGCTGGTGAGTTGGAGCTAATTGAACATGTACTTCTTTTGAAGGCAAGATAGATGCAATGAGGTGTGATGAGAGAAGATAATAAGTTTTGTCAGATATGATAAGATTGTGTAAATGAGGTAATATGAGATAAGATAACATAGGATGTTGTTGTTGTTGTTGTTGTTGTTGTTTATAGTCGTTTTCTGGTCTCGGAGAACCCATGGGGATCATCATGCAAGACCGATTCAGCTTCGATCTTATTTTCTGTTTTGTTCTCAGACGATCGAGCCAAGATGAGATAAGCTAAGATAAGCTAAGATAAGCTAAGCTAAGATAAGATAAGATAACACAACACAACACAACACAACACAACACAACACAACACAAAACAGAGAGACGACACAAGACAACACGCGTCAAGATTGCTTCATTGTACACATACTTTATATGTATGCCAAAAACAAAACTGAAAATTGTCCTCATGTCTAACATCGATATCCTTTTCCTGCAGCGTATTGTAAGGCGTATTCTCATATTAGTCAGGGATCATGTCCGCGCCTCCCGAGGCTGAACTGGCCAAAACCGTTTGCCTGATAATGTTGAGAACTAGACATACATGTCTGTATTCTGGAGACATTTGACTGAAATAGAGCTGGGTGAGTTGTTAGGTACATCGTTATAGAAAATATCAACTGTGGAATTGAGCGTTTCTTTTTTGTATCCCTGAATGCTATTTTAAACATTCCCTTCTGCTGTTTCAGATTCTCCAGAGACAAGAGGAAGTAAAACGACTGGCGGGTAAGTCCAACTGCCATATTAAGACATGTAGAGTGCGTTAAGACAGCGAATGTGGTTACTTACAGTCTTACAACAATGAAACAGATGGCAGCATAAAAGTGTATCATAATATGTACTTTACTTTGGTATCTGCATGCGTGTTCTCAAACGTTTTTATTTTCACATATAATCATCTGTTTGTTTAGACGTCTTAGGCACTCAGGACGGTAGATTGGACAAAAATGAAGTTCTTCGTGACCCGGAAGCGATTCCATCTGTTCTGCGTAAAGCAGTGTCTGCGCACCTTGTCCATAAACCGCCATCTTCCGGTGCAGGTAATACCATCTTCGACAACCCCTTCCCAACGCTCCAGCCATCTCATTACCGCCCCCCCCCCCACCCCCCACTCCTACCGATGTTGTACTATCGTGTTAGCATATATATATTTTTCTCATTCGTGTCTCGTGAGTAATTGAACGCGAGACACTGTATTTGTTCTCATCGTTTGGATCGTTTATGGAATGTTTCTATAGGCGGTCTGAGGACAAACGTTTGCTTAAATCTTTATCCCTGTGAATGCTCTCTCTCTCTCTCTCTCTGTCTGTCTGTCTGTCTGTCTGTCTGTCTGTCTCTCTCTCTTTCTCTCCATCCCTCCCCACTCTCTCTCTCTCTGTTTCTGTCTCTCTCTCTCTGACTATGTCTGTCTGTCCGTCTCTGTCTCTCTCTCTCTCTGTTTCTGTCTCTCTGTCTGTCTGTCTGTCTCTGTCTCTCTCTCTGTTTCTGTCTCTGTCTGTCTGTCTTTGTCTCTCTGTCTCTCTCTGTCTCTCTCTCTCTCCATCCCTCCCCACTCTCTCTCTCTGTTTCTGTCTCTCTGTCTCTGTCTGTCTGTCTGTCTCTCTCTCTCTGTCTCTCTCTGTCTCTCTCTGTCTCTCTCTCTGTTTCTGTCTCTCTGTCTCTCTCTCTCTGTCTCTCTATCTGTCTCTCTGTCTCTGTCTCTCTCTTTCCATCCCTCCCCACTCTCTCTGTCTCTCTCTCTCTCTGTTTCTGTCTGTCTGTCTGTCTGTCTGTCTATATGTATGTCTGTCTGTCTATCTCTCTCACTCTCTCTCTTCTCTCTCTCTCTGGTCTCGCGTAAATAAGCAATGAACGAGGAACTGGTTTTCCTAAGTGTTTTTTCTGACATACAAAGAGTACTCGGAAGAGCACTTCCTGATTCAACTGACGCCTGAAAAGCAATGTTCACGGTGTGATGAGGTGACCTTAAAAGCCACTGTGTGTGACAAGGTCACTCCGTACACGTAATCATCCACCCGGATAGGCTACTAGAATGCAAAGGAAGCCAGGTATAAATACATTCGTGTATTTTACCTGGAGTTTTTAAGCCGCCATTAGAATAATGGGGGGCTTACTGGATTTGCTCTGTCTGTTTGTTTGTTTGTTTGTTCGTTTGTTTGTTTGAGGCGGGCGGGCGGTCGGTCAGTCGGTCGGTGTTTGTCGGGTAAGACTTGTATCTCTGGGTCAATTAAGCTCAAATTTTGTGAAATTGTTAGGAATAAGCTTTGTTTTTTGTATGCAAAAAAATACATTTCTAACGGTAGTCAAACGGAAGATATTAGCTTTTAACGGACAAACCGAGCCAGGGGACGAAACCAGGGGACGAAACCCACTGACGTGTGCGGGAATTCCCGCAGGTTACTTCCCTTTCCCCTTTTTGGTTCACTGATCTATATTTTTAGATCAGTGTTTTGGTTTGGCAGCCGCCATGCTTTTGTTCAATTTCATTTTACGTGCTCCGATATTTGGATGCTTCGTTGGCAGTGGAGTTTGTTTTATTGGTGTGTGTGGTTCCGTGGTACGGACTCGTTTGCCAAATAATGTTTTGGTCTTATGTTATTTATACTTGCATTTTGTTTCACACTTCGACTCTATATTCTATAAGAATCAGACAGTGTAAAAGTATTACCATGAACATACTCAGTTTGCTGAAAAATAACTTTAATTTGAGTTATCTCCCTTCCTTAAGAATTTTTTTAGAAGATAGTAGAGATTCAGGGCCAAAAACATATAAATATGTTATATTCGGATTAAAAACAAGCTCTTAAAATTAAAAAAATATAAAAATTTTGAGCAAAATTAAATTTCCGAAATCAATATAAAAACAATATCATCTTATTCCTTGTCTGTCTGTCTCTGTTCTCTTAGCTTCCCCTCTCTGTCGGTGACTACTCTCTCTCTCTCTCTCTCTCTCTCTCTCTCTCTCTCTCTCTCTCTCTCTCTCTCTCTCTCTCTCTCTCTCTCTCTCTCTCTCTCTCTCTCTCTCTCTCTCTCTCTCTCCCTCTCTCTCTCTGAATATGGTTTGAAACAGTTTTGCGTGACTTAAGGTCGCGGCCGGTTTGGAATCCGGCCCGGGACGGACACGGGTCAACTGTATCCATGTCCCACCCCCGTTTCACCACATGGCGGCGTATTGACCCGTTGTGGTCAACCCTTGTTTTTAATAGGGTTCTCCACGTGACTTGGTGCATGTAATTACATACCGGATTGCAACAGCCGTGTAACTTACAGTATCGTTTACATTTATATAATAACATTGTCATCGCATCATAAGATGTTGTCGAAAGACGGCATATGGTACATGTATGACGAAATCTGATAGGGAGGATAGATTTGCTGCAGAGAGAGAGAGAGAGAGAGAGAGAGAGAGAGAGAGAGAGAGAGAGAGAGAGAGAGAGAGAGAGAGAGAGAGAGAGAGAGAGATAGGGGTGGGAGAGAAGGAGGGAGAGAGAGAGAGACAGACAGACAGACAGACAGACAGACAGACAGACAGAGGGAGAGGGTTTTGAGAGAGAGAATAACAGACCAAACAGAAAAGAACCTGACCTCCAACCTGTCCTGAGACATTGAAAGAGAGAGAGAAAGAGAGAGAGAGAGGGGGAGATAGTGAGAGAGAGAGGGGAGAGAGAGAGAGAGAGAGAGAGAGAGAGAGAGAGAGAGAGAGAGAGAGAGAGAGAGAGAGAGAGAGAGAGAGAGAGAGAGATGGATGCAATTCGATAAGGAGAGCAAAGCGAGAGACAGCAACGCGGCCACCTTTACTTTCATCCTTGAACTATTCAGTATATCATGAGTTTTTGATTCTTATTCAGACGAACCCAACATCCAGCGATGGAAGTCGGGCGCGGAAAGCCCCATGTCTCACGTGCGACAGGGTCTGGTCTTCGAAGACAACAACAAGATCACTGTGGTCACTCCGGGTCTCTACTTCGTCTACTGTCAGATCCTCTACAACAAGGCCGATAAACCTCTCACCTCCATGCTTGCCAGCGCCTACGTCATGCGAAACAGCTTGTCATACCCTGCGTCATCGGGGATCTTGTTGAAGTCGCGTCACACGCGATTCAATGACGACACAGATCGTCACAGTAGCTACGTAGGGGGTCTCTTCTTTTTGCACAAGGGTGACGGGCTCTTCGTGAGGGTGTCCGTCCCTGAAGCCGTCTCCCATGACGACAGGGCGAGCTTCTTTGGCCTGTTCAAAGTCGGGAATTAGTATCTGCAATTCCGACGTGGTTGTGTGACAGGATATTACATTTCTGCTGCACGTGTTCTCACCATGCCTAATTTTCAGGCTGAAAGATAATCGAGAGTAGTGGGTAAGGAATAGTTTCAGTCAATTACCAACGCAGATGAGAAAGTGCGAGGTCTTTTTTTTCCATTAAACCTTTTAGTACCGCGTCACTATTAGCCTCCAAACATGATTCGTCTCGTATTGTACGTACTCACGTGTGCCCAGCACATGTATCGTGCTTTTCTGTTTGCAAGATGGTAGCGTAAACTGAAACATAACTTTCATTAATCCTGTCAGGAGGTGGCAAATCTCAAAGAAGGAACTGTAAGTCCTTCGTACTCAAGACTGAACTCAGGTTTTTTTTCAATTCTCCTACATGCCATACCAAATGAGGTAGGAGGAAGCTCTGTCACATGACCAGGCCGGAATAGCAGGTTCATCTAATTTCACTTACAAGTTTGAGCATCACAAACTGAGATTGTCAGTATCCCAGTAGTTTATAGAGACTATATATGCAATATGTGTTGTATCAAATTTGACGCATGCGTCATTGAGTTGCCAAAAGCAACGGAGGATGGTAAGACAATGTCAAAGCAGACTGACCAATGCACACTGCACACATAATGTTCAATTCGTTGTCTGTAGCAGAGATGTTCAAGGCAACTACGAAGAACAGATGTGTGTTTCTGCGCGCGCGCTGGCCCGCGCGCGCACGCGCTATGTTTATACGCATGTTGTTTTTTAATTGTTCTTTGATCATTTTTAGACTGAACATTTTTGAGTTCGATATGTCGTGAGTTAGAATTTACCCAGATTTGAAGTTTGTCAATACGTGTGTAACGATGGCTTCGTTTTTCACCGAGGTGCGCGTTCGCCACCCCAGCGATGTTGTGGCAGAAGCACTTGGCATGATAATGTCAACGAAACTCCGTTTTGCCTTTCTTGTGTGTGTGTGTGTGTGTGTGTGTGTGTGTGTGTGTGTGTGTGTGTGTGTGTGTGTGTGTGCGTGTGTGTGTGTGCGGACACATGATCTACGAATTTTCGTGTTTGCTTTTTTTGTCAATAAAATTACACTGAAACTAACTTGTCATCGATTATGTGTTTAATTTCGTATCAGTTACAGTTTCACGCAGTTGTGGTTTTAGTCATAGCAAGTAAGTAGTTACACCCGCAGCCAACAGATCCATGCACGTGACCACGTGTACACCGCCAAAACACATAATTGTATTTAAATACGACTTTCATATATGTATAATTTTTGGTATTATACAAGTTTACTGCCCTAAATTCAAGCAAGCTGCCGCTAATGACCAACGCCTGAACACCAAGATGACCTATAAGTCAGCTACCGTTTGTTAAAAGTGAAGCAAACGTACGTATGATCAAAAGCGGCCATTATCGCTCAAATGTTTATTTGGAATGTTCATTCAATGCACAACCCCATGTTCAAGAAGCATAATAAAACGTCTTACTATTGCCGAAGAGAGTGGATGTGGGCAACTATTAAAGGCACAGTCAGCCTCCCGTAAACCATCACAGACACTGTCAGGCTTTTACACACAGTACAAACACTCTTTCATTTAAACACTCACCGCTTAAGAACACCCTAGGTGCCCTCCGTAAAGAGCGCGCAGTTTTCAAAGAATTTATTTTTGCGTGGTTTATCTTACCCCTGAGCCATCGTGAACACGTGTGATCCAGTTTCCTTTTTTTTCACAATTTAGTCGTCAGTTAGTAGCCTAATTTGAATGCGACTCGCTGTAAGCTTATCTACTATAGCACGTTATTGTGTACCTCTGAATCTAAACGCAAAAAAACGGCTGCGAGTCACACGAACTAGAGCGGTGGTGTTGACCGTTCAGAGGAACTGGCGCTATGCAGAACCGTCGTCTGCTACGAAAAAGACGTTTTGCGTGACACGTTTCCGGCTTTTTTTTTCAAACTTTCAAAACTTCGAATTGTACTGATCTTGTCTTGATGGAAAAAGATTTCTTTTATGATAAGCTGTCAATTTATTATTTAGCTTTTAAAAGTTATGTCTTGCGCCAAAACGAGGCGCCCGATTATGATACTGAACAATCCGGCTGGCCACGTAAAAATTAATTCTTTGAAAATTGCTCGCTCTTTACGTAGGGCACCTAGGATGTTCTCAAGCGGTGAGTGTTTAAACGAAATGGTGTTTGTACTGTGTGTAAAAGCCTGACAGTATCTATGATGATTTAGGGTAGGCTTAGTGTGCCTTTAACCTTTTAAACTATTCAATTTAGTCAGTAACAGCTTCTCCGCATAGATTTAGGCACACTTAGTAAATGAATACAGGTGAATAGTTCAAGGGAAGTAACCGGGCTCATACTCGAACCTCACTGCAGTTTTACCTATTTTAGAGAGCCGGAAAGGGAGGGAGAGAGAGAGGATTGTTTTTCAGTGTTGTTGTGCAGGGCCGGACTAGGGGGGGGGGTGTTACAGGGGTTGCGCAACTCCACCCCCCCCCCCTGGCTTAAGCCCAAACGCTTTTCTTTTCTTTGTGGAGGAGGGGGGGGGGGGGTTTGCATCTGGATCATCATGAAATCCGAGGAGAAATCGCGCCTCTCACCCCCTCAAGACATTTTTCTTCAACGATTTTTGTGATGAAAAGTATGAGTCCTTACAATCTCAATTCTTCTTCATTGCTTGCTGTCGAATTTACCTTTTTTGTTCGAGGAGAGGCTTCCTTTCCCTCCAGAAACATCAAAAAACGTTCAGCTTGCAACCCCCACCAAGGGGGCTTCGCCCCCCAGAACCCCCATCTGTAACCCCCCCCCTCCCTCCCTAGTACTTACCTAGTCCGGCCCTGTTGTGCATGTGAAACCAGGTTCGAGGAACGAAGTGGAAACAAAATCGATTAATGATCAGCTATTTAGAGATGAAAACATAATCGATGATGATTTGATGTTATGAGGAGAATGTGTTTGGGCCGGACTCACTGGACTATCACTCACGGACGTCTTTCTCTCTCCGTCCACAACAGATGTGACAACAGCAGAAGATCTAACTGATGCACCCGTATACTTGAAACTCAGTTCCCCACTACCCCGGGTAGTTTGTTTGTTTGTTTGCTTAACGCCCAGCCGACCACGAAGGGCCATATCAGGGCGGTGCTGCTTTGACATATAATGTGCGCCACACACAAGACAGAAGTCGCAGCACAGGCTTCATGTCTCACCCAGTCACATTATTCTGACACCGGATCAACCAGTCCTAGCACTAACCCCACAATGCCAGGCGGAGCAGCCACTAGATTGCCAATTTTAAAGTCTTAGGTATGACCCGGCCGGGGTTCGAACCCACGACCTCCCGATCACGGGGCGGACGCTTTACCACTAGGCCAACCGTGCCGGTCCCCGGGTAGACCCCATACTCTTATGCAATATGTCGCCTGGTTGACCCCGGGTAGACCCGAGTCAACCAGGCGACGCGCGTATTTTATTATTTACGACGCGCGTCATAAATGATTTAATACACGCCGGAAGCAATAATTCATACACGCCGCAAGAAGTCAGCGGTGCAATAAAACTTGAATCGGAAAATGTACGACTTGCAAAGCGACAAATCTCGGTGTAGATCGTGGGGAATACCAGAGATCTGTGAATACAGATCTGTGTAAAGGCACAGTAAGCATCCCGTAAACCATCACAGATACTGTCAGGCTTTTAGACACAGTACAAACACCCTTTCATTTAAACACTCACCGCTTAAGAACATCTTAGGTGCCCTCCGTTAAGAGCGAGCAATTTTCAAAGAATTTATTTTTGCGTGGTTTATCTTACCCCTGAGCCATCGTGAACCCGTGTGATCCAGTTTCCTTGTTTTGGTTTAAACAAAACTTTATTCAATTTTAATCATGACAAGAACAATGCATGGATGATTACATACTCAAGCATATAATGCTTATTTTAAGCAATCATAATAATTACAAAACAAGGGTTAGCATGATGGCGGAATAAATCGACATTAACTCATTTCAGGAAACGAAGAAACAACAACAACAACAACAAAAAAAAACCAGATACACAGACAAGCAGAAAATGGGAAGGGGTTGGTGATACAGGAGGTGGGGAAAGGGCACGAGAGAACAAGAATAGGAGTTAAGCCCGCCACCGACCACGGCCAAACCACGCCGAACCAGCTCGTCGAACGCTCGGCGAACATTCCACCGAACCAGTTCTGTGTACTAACTAACGCTGTTGACTTGGGGTCTATGTCGACCAAAAGAATGGGATTCACTGTAGGTCGAGTTCCTGTAGGTGGATTCTTTGTATACCTAAGACTTTAAAATTGGCAATCTTGTATACAGGGAATACCACAGGGTGTAGTTCCTGTAGCGTTTTGCTAATATCAATGAAAGTCACGTGATGCTTAGCGACATCGTTAGAATTTGATGTTTTTCTATATTTTTTTGATATTTCTTAGAAATTCGAGTATGGTTTGCAAGTTTTATTGAAAAACTGCACCCTGTGGGATTCCCTGTATACTAGATTGCCAATTTTAAATTCTTATGCATACAGGGAATCCACCTACAGGAACTCGACCTACAGGGAATCCCACTCTTTTGGTCGACATAGACCCCATCAGCCTAACTAATAGGGGAAACCCCTGATTTGTTTTCACAATGTAGTCGTCAGTTTGTGATTTCCAATGCGACTCGCTGTAAGCTTATCTGCAATAGCACGTTATTATGTACCTCTGAATCTAAACGCACCAAACGGTTGTGATTCACACGAACTCTAGCGATGGCTTTTGACTGTTCAGAGGAACTGGCGATAGGCATTACCGGCGTCTGCTATGAGAACCACGACCTTGCGTGACCCTGCTTCCGGGCTTTTCTTTTTTCAAACTTTCAAAACTTCGAATTGTACTGATCTTGTCTTGATGAAAAAAGAATTCTTTTATGATTTAAGAATGTTTGTGTAACAAGCTGTCAATTTATTATTTAGATTTTAAAAGTTAGGTCTAGCGCCAAAACGCACCGTCCGATTTTGTTATCAGACAATCCGCAAAATTAATTCTTTGAAAATTGCTCGCTCTTTACGTAGGGCACCTAGGATGTTCAAAAGCGGTGAGTGTGTAAATGAAAGGGTGTTTGTACTGTGTGTAAAAGCCTGACAGTATCTGTGATGGTTTACGGGAGGCGTACTGTTCCTTTAACGGTGAGCACAAGCTTTTACTTAGAGACTTTACAATTGATGGGGAATAGGCGACTTGCCCAATCGGTCAGCGCCGCCAAATCGCGCGATAAATGTGCGTTAACTTGCGTGGCCTTGCGAGATCTGCCGCAAAATGCGGGCATGTTCGGATAGCTCTGTGAGGGGTTGCGTTTCAGTCTGGACACTTCGCCTTGAAAATTGTGAATTTGTACTGTGAGCAGTGGGCTGCGGCAATGATGGCCGCAAGAATAATCCTAAAGTTCGTTCAAAGTACCCAAGCATGGCCCGTGCACAAAGGAAAGGCGATCGATTTTTTACAAAAGTTGTTTTTTAACACAAGCCAGAGAACACCAGCGCTCGTGAGAGCCATAAAACAGTTTGACCGCAGGGAAGTGAACCTTTCTCATCTTTCGCACAGGAAAGCTATTTAAGCGGGGTATTGGGCAAGTTGGCTATAACCCTTGCAAAACGAGATATGTTGCCATTGTGGACATTTTTTATAAATAGTGTCCCTTACCTTTAATGTGCCATGTTCTCGCTCCTTGCTTGTTTCTTTGTCTTTCCGGTTTTGTTTTTATTCACTACCGTGTATCGGTTTTTTGGATATTAATTTGTTATTAATAGTTTAATGTTGTTTTGTTATTCTTCTTCTTTTTTTCTGGTTAAAACTGTATCCATATAATTATTTACTTTATGCTGTTTGATATTCTTTATTTGTTGCAAAATGCCAGGTTAAACCTCTTCGGTTGCCTATTTTTGTTTGATAGTGTATAAGCTTGAGTTGGTGCCCTTGGTAACTATGACTATATATACTTCCCCAATGTTAATAATGTGCTCTTAAGTTTTAACTTGGACACACACACACACACACACACATTCACACACGCACGCACGCACGCACACACACACACACCAACACACACACACACATACACACACACACACACACACACACACACACACACATCAACAACCGTGGCAATAGCAAAGAGGAGTTCTCTCACTTTTATTATGAAACCATATTCACAGGCCTTGAGCAAAGAAAAAAAAGCCCCATTGAAACAGCAATCTTTTCAAAAACAGCAGAGTAGATGTTTGAATGTAGACATTTTATACACATGTTCTTCAACCATCACCACTGTCAGAAAAAGACTAGTCGTGACTTCCGGTCCAAGTCATGCAGCAGTGCTTTCGGTCTCTTACTTCTGGAGTTGAATAATGTCATTTTGTCTTTGCTTTTTGTCTTTCACAGAGAGCGTTCGATAAAATATGAATTTTTTAAAATTGCTTTTAGGTGAGTTTATCGGGTTCTGAGATGCGTAAGCCGTTTCTAGATATCTTTTGAACAGTTAAACTGACATCAATCAATCAATATGAGGCCTAAATCGCGCGTATTCCGTGGGCACAGTTCTAAGCGCAGGGATTTTTTTTATATTTAAAAAAAAAAATGTATGCAATTTATATCGCGCACATATTCACGGCGCAGGGATTTATTTATGCCGTGTGAGACGGAATTTTTTTACACAATATATCACGCATTCACATCGGCCAGCAGATCGCAGCCATTTCGGCGCATATCCTACTTTTCACGGCCTATTATTCCAAGTCACACGGGTATTTTGGTGGACATTTTTATCTATGCCTATACAATTTTGCCAGGAAAGACCCTTTTGACATGTCGTAAAACAAAAGTTAGTGCTCTCCTAATTCAGGAATGGTAATTTCGTCAGAAAAATCCTTTTTAACACTACATTATTATCATGAAGGACGCTTTGTGTATTAATGCGGTTTTTGTCAGGTAGAGTTTGAACAAGAGAACCCCAACTGAACACCACCACCCCATAAGAAAACAAGTCGCGTAAGGCGAAAATACAATATTTAGTCAAGTAGCTGTCGAACTCACAGAATGAAACTGAACGCAATGCCATTTTTCAGCAAGACCGTATACTCGTAGCATCGTCAGTCCACCGCTCATGGCAAAGGCAGTGAAATTGACAAGAAGAGCGGGGTAGTAGTTGCGCTAAGAAGGATAGCACGCTTTTCTGTACCTCTCTTTGTTTTAACTTTCTGAGCGTGTTTTTAATCCAAACATATCATATCTATATGTTTTTGGAATCAGGAACCGACAAGGAATAAGATGAAAGTGTTTTTAAATTGATTTGGACAATTTAATTTTGATAATAATTTTTATATATTTAATTTTCAGAGCTTGTTTTTAATCCGAATATAACATATTTATATGTTTTTGGAATCAGCAAATGATGGAGAATAAGATAAACGTAAATTTGGATCGTTTTATAAATTTTTATTTTTTTTTTACAATTTTCAGATTTTTAATGACCAAAGTCATTAATTAATTTTTAAGCCACCAAGCTGAAATGCAATACCGAAGTCCGGGCTTCGTCGAAGATTACTTGACCAAAATTTCAACCAATTTGGTTGAAAAATGAGGGCGTGACAGTGCCGCCTCAACTTTCACGAAAAGCCGGATATGACGTCATCAAAGACATTTATCAAAAAAATGACAAAAACGTTCGGGGATTTCATACCCAGGAACTCTCATGTCAAATTTCATAAAGATCGGTCCAGTAGTTTAGTCTGAATCGCTCTACACACACACACACACACACACACACACACACACACACAGACACACAGACACAGACACACACACACACACACACACGCACATACACCACGACCCTCGTTTCGATTCCCCCTCGATGTTAAAATATTTAGTCAAAATTTGACTAAATATAACAAAACACCATCACCGTCAGAATACTTGCAGCATGACACATGACACATAAAAAAGAATATTTGTAGCCTGGTATATGGATAAAGAAGAATATTGACAGTATAGTACAAGCATACAGAGAAAGAGAAATCAAGCATTGTCTACATTTTCGTCGTCTTTGAGAGAAAAGACGCAAAAAGAAAGAAAGAAGAATACATTATTTTTCATTTTTCATGGCAGCTGGATAATCTTCATTCAGTCCAAGTCGCTGCCTAGCAACCGCTTCAGTCTCTCGCCGATTGATTTTCCCTCTGTCGGTGGTTGGCAGGGCGTCGAAGAACAAGTAATACTTTGGCACCGCCGTCGATTCATCTTTCTCTGACGTCAGAAACAAGGTCTTGCAGAACTTCGTCAGCCCTTCTGACGTCAGCTTTGCCCCGGGACTGGGCACGACGCATGCGCAGAGCTCCTGGTAGAAATAAGGGTCGGGCACGGGCACTATAACGACAGTTTCCAGCCCCGGGCACCGATTGATGCGTCGCTCCAGCCAGCCAGGATACAGGATGAAGGAACCTCGCATGATGCTGTTGGCTGTACGGCATATCGTGAAGAGCTGAAAAAGTAGTGAATAGATGATCTGAGTGATGGTCAATCCTGTTAGTAATTGGGCAAAGTTGACTTCAATCAATCAATCAATGACGCTTATATCGCGCATATTCCGTGGGTACAGTTCTAGGCGCTCTGCAGTGATGCCGTGTGAGATGAAATTTTATACGGCCAGTAGATTGCAGCCATTTCGGCGCATATTTACCTTTCACGGCCTATTATTCCAAGTCACACGGGTATAGGTAGACAATTATTAACTGTGCCTAAGCAATTTTGCCAGGAAAGACCCTTTTGTCAATCGTGGGATCTTTAACGTGCACACCCAATGTAGTGTACACGGGGGGAGGGTTCGGACACCGAAGAGAGTCTGCACACAAAGTTGACTCTGAAATAAATTTCCGCCGAACCTGGGATCGAACTCACGCTGACAGCGGCCAACTGAATACAAATCCAGCGCGCTACCAACTGAGCTACATCCCCGCCCCGACTTTGCAAAATCTACTTCACGAAGCCAGCTGCACTTAACATTGGCACTGGATTCTCAGTAAAAAGACTTGCGAATTCTTCACGAAGTCAACTTCGGGCTCAATTAGGGAAGGCCTTCTTAACTTGGTTCTGTGTTTAAGTACGTGCATAAATTGACAAACAAAAAATAAAGTCAGTTTTCACATCTAGGTTTGTCTGGATTTTTTTTAAGGATCAAGTTTCAGTTGTCACTGTTCATTTGTCCGGTAAGTCGCGATTTCGTGTTCTTGGACATAAATATTTTCTTCCGTTCGTGACGAATTCTTTGCAGAAAACAAGTATTGCTTGCCATTCCTTAGATAGACAGGGTACACATTGACATCATGAGCCACACAAAGACACCCCCCCCACACACACACACACAAACACACACACATACACACACACACACACACACACACATATATACACACACACACACACGCACACACGCGCACACACACACACACACACACACACTCACGCGCGCGCGTGTCACCGTCTCTGTACCTCCCCCTTGTCGTTGATGTAGCCCGTGTCTCCAGTCCTGTAACATCCGTCCTGGGTAAAGGCACGCTGCGTGGCCTCCTTGGTCAGATATCCCCCGAACAGGTTGGGACTGCGAACCAGGATTTCTCCCAGCTGCCTCACAGGCGGGTCACGCAGGTCTTTGTTGACCACCCTTACTTCCACGCCGCTTGCTGGTGGTCCGTTGTTGCAGTTCTCGTAGCTGTTTTTGTCAGTGACAGTCTGTTGGGAAAAGTTTGAGTGTTATTCATGTTCCACCCCCGTGTCACCACTGGGGCTCGTAAAAGACGTCGGTCATTCTGCCATAAGTGCAGGTGGCTGATTACACCAAAACACGCATACACCTGGGTAGCGCAACTCTGTTGCTGCTAGCTTTCCACTGGGAGAGAGCGACCCGAATTTCCCAGCGATGGGACAATGAAGTAATGAAAATGAAAAAAATACAAAAAATACTAGTCAGTGCTGACAAGTTAAGCAACCCTGATGTTCAATCTGAAATGTTATATTTAAATACTCATCAAAATTAATTGAACTACAAGACTAACTTCATTTGTGATTTAAGTAGTCAGGCATGGTCCTGTGATTCTTTTCGAACTTTTTTTGACGACATACAGTTTACCACAGAGTGTTTAACTATGCTTAAGAAAATGTGTCCAAATTGCGAATATTTACGTTAAAGATGGTTTTTATTTTATTTTATCAGTCTTAAGGAACAGGTCACAGAACTAAATACTCCGTCACGGCGGAGGGCTGACCGTGCACCCAAAAGCGGACTCAACCAAATGGGTATTTTTTGAAAGCTTGGGGCCTGCCGAACATAAAAATCGATGTTAACAAGAAATATTCAAGGGCGCACTTTCTCTTTTCAGTCAAAATTCAACTATACCCTGAAGAGTGATGCACGAGCATTTCAGACGCTTGCCTCTGAAAAAAGAAGTTCTCAGCCTAAATTACGAACTCAAACTGGTACGTTTTACATATAAATGTGTTAGTTGGTATCTTTTGATTATCACAAAACAATTTGCGACTGCTTTGGCCGAGGATGCTGGTGACAGTATCATTATTATGAACCCTACCCTAAATCCAGGAAAGACGTCGTCCAAAATGTAGGTAAGTTTTGATTAAAAATAAATTCACACAAGACTAGTATTGTTGTTTGGCTTCAATGGATATATTTTCGTCAAGTATGATGTCTTTACATAATATCTGTAAAATATGAATGGATTTGAACCATATACTATGTCACTATGACCTTCCAATCTTCCTAACCCCCAGCCCAGTAAAGCGTGCGAGACGTTTCCTGAAAAAATGTCGCTTTGTGGTGCGAGTTCAGTGTGACATGATTAGTTTCCAGAACCCCATTTCTGACTTTCAAAGTTTATCTACATACATTTAGCAATGCACGAGCAAAATATGACAACTTAATGGTGCCTTTTGGTTTAATGCTATGGTAAAATTGCTAGTGATAGTGTTTACAGCTTGAAACAAAACATAACAGATGGGAATAGTCTTCCTCAATCTGGTTCAGAGCATAATGTATTTCTATTTTCAGAGGTAGCATTATTTCTGATAAGAGCTAGAGCCAATATAATGATGCTGAATATTTGAAAAATGAACTTTCTGACTCATCTGAGTAGCAAGAGAGCCTTCGTGATCGTCAGCGTAAGGCTGGCTGTCTTCAAGGCAATTCCTAGATGAACAACTTAACACTGCGTTCGATTATTCGCCCGTTTCTTAAGCTAGAGCTTTGAGACTTTACACGCGTCTAGGGCTACATGTACGCTTTACAATACGTAAAATATAGTTGACTCTCGCGTTATTTAAAGGTCACAACAAGGTCATTACCAGGCAAAAACGAGGGAAAACCGACGGAAAGTACCATTTTCTGCAACTGTTTGCAAGAAAAAGATTTCAAATTCAATTGTTTCCTGGGATTAACGCATCTCTAGACATGACAATCATCCGATTATCAGACATCAATTGTGGAGGTCACGACAAGGTCATTACCAGGTAAAAACGAGGGAAACCCGAGGGAAATACCATTTTCTGCAACTTGTGTGTAAGTAAAAGCTTTCAAACTCCATCTTCTTCTGGTATTGGCGCATCTCTAGGCATGACAATCATCTGATTAACAGTCCTCAATTTTCAAGGTCACAACAAGGTCATTACCAGATAGAACCGAGAGAAAACCGAGGGAAAATACCATTTTCTATAACTTTTTTGTAAGTAAGAGCTTATAAACTCCATCTTCTTCTGGGATTAGCGCTGATTTCAATGACCCTGAAGTCTTTGGAAAGTTTTCTTGACCCATGCCTACTTTGAAGGTCATGACAAGGTCAAATTTACACGTTTTCTATTTGGGAATATCTTTTACGGTCAAATAAAATACTTTCTGGACGTCAGCTATTTTCGAAGCTAAAGCTTAATTACAACTTTACACACGTCTTGGGATTTATGAGACATAACGCAAATATTGTTGACTCTCGTAATATTTAAAGGTCACACAACAAGGTCATCACCAGGTAAAACCGAAGAAAAACCGAGGGAAAGTACCATTATCTGCAACTGTTTGTAAGAATGAACTTTCAAATTCAATTGTTTCCTGGGATTAGCGCATCTCTAGACATGACAATCATCTGATTAACAGTCATGAATTGTGGAGGTCATGACAAGGTCATTACCGGGGAAAACCGAGGGAAAATACCATTTTCTGCAACTTGTGTGTAAGTAAATGCTTTCAAACTCCATCTTCTTCTGGTATTGGCGCATCTCTAGACATGACAATCATCTGATTAACAGTCCTCAATTTTCAAGGTCACAACAAGGTCATTACCAGATAAAACCGATGGAAAAACCAAGGGAAAATACCACTTTCTGCAACTTTTTTGTAAGTAAGAGCTTATAAACTCCATCTTCTTCTAGGATTAGCGCTGATTTCAATGACCCTAAAGTCTTTGGAAAGTTTTCTTGACCCATGCAATGTTTGAAGGTCATGACAAGGATGGGATTTTACACACGTCTAGGGCATTATAAGACATGAAACAAATATTGTTGACTCTCGTAATATTTAAAGGTCACACAACAAGGTCATTACTGGGTAAAACGACGGAAAATATATCAACTTTATGACTCGTCTGAGTGCCAGGACAGCCGGTGTGATCCTCAGAGTCAGGCTTGCAGACCGCAAGCCTATCGGTAGATGAACACCTTAACATTGACTTTTTCTTCTCTCTCCCCTTCTCTTCTACCCCTATTACATCCAGCCCCGCCCACCCCCCTAGAGCCCCTGTGGGCGAAGGAAGATGTCATGAATCTGCCTCAACAGCTTTAGCTTAGAAAATAGCCGAACACAAATAGAAAACGTGTAAACTTGACCTTGTCATGACCTTCAAACTAGGCATGGGCCAAGAAAACTTTCCTCGGACTTCAGGGTCATTGAAATCAGCACTAATCCCAGAAGAAGATGGAGTTTATAAGCTCTTACTTACAAAAAAGTTATGGAAAATGGTATTTTTTCTCGGTTTTCTCTCGGTTCTATCTGGTAATGACCTGGTTGTGACCTTGAAAATTGAGGACTGTTAAACAGATGATTGTCATGCCTAGAGATGCGCCAATACCAGAAGAAGATGGAGTTTGAAAGCTTTTACTTTCACACAAGTTGCAGAAAATGGTATTTTCCCTCGGTTTTCCCTCGTTTTTGCCTGGTAATGACCTTGTCGTGACCTCCACAATTGATGTCTGATAATCGGATGATTGTCATGTCTAGAGATGCGTTAATCCCCCAAAAATAATTGAATTTGAAAGCTTTTTCTAACAAACAGTTGCAGAAAATGGTACTTTCCGTCGGTTTTCCCTCGTTTTTGCCTGGTAATGACCTTGTTGTGACCTTTAAATAACGCGAGAGTCAACTATATTGTATGTATTGTAAAGCGTTCATGTAGCTCTAGACGCGTGTAAAGTTTCAAAGCTCTAGCTTAAGAAACGGGCGAATAATCGAACGCAGTGTTAAGTTGTTCATCTAGGAATTGCCTTGAAGACAGCCAGCCTTACGCTGACGATCACGAATTCTCTTCTGCTACTCAGATGAGTCACAAAGTTCATTTTTCAAATATTCAGCATCATTCATATTGGCTCTAGCTCTTATCAGAAATAATGCTACCTCTGAAAATAGAAATACATTATGCTCTGAACCAGATTGAGGAAGACTATTCCCATCTGTTATGTTTTGTTTCAAGCTGTAAACACTATCACTAGCAATTTTACCATAGCATTAAACCAAAAGGCACCATTAAGTTGTCATATTTTGCTCGTGCATTGCTAAATGTATGTAGATAAACTTTGAAAGTCAGAAATGGGGTTCTGGAAACTAATCATGTCACACTGAACTCGCACCACAAAGCGACATTTTTTCAGGAAACGTCTCGCACGCTTTACTGGGCTGGGGGTTAGGAAGATTGGAAGGCCATAGTGACATAGTGTATGGTTCAAATCCATTCATATTTTACAGATATAATGTAAAGACATCATACTTGACGAAAATATATCCATTGAAGCCAAACAACAATACTAGTCTTGTGTGAATTTATTTTTAATCAAAACTTACCTACATTTTGGACGACGTCTTTCCTGGATTTAGGGTAGGGTTCATAATAATGATACTGTCACCAGCATCCTCGGCCAAAGCAGTCGCAAATTGTTTTGTGATAATCAAAAGATACCAACTAACACATTTACATGTAAAACGTACCAGTTTGAGTTCGTAATTTAGCTGAGAACTTCTTTTTTCAGAGGCAAGCGTCTGAAATGCTCGTGCATCACTCTTCAGGGTATAGTTGAATTTTGACTGAAAAGAGAAAGTGCGCCCTTGAATATTTCTTGTTAACATCGATTTTTATGTTCGGCAGGCCCCAAGCTTTCAAAAAATACCCATTTGGTTGAGTCCGCTTTTGGGTGCACGGTCAGCCCTCCGCCGTGACGGAGTAAAAAGGGCCTGGCGTAGTTCCATAGTTTATGGCCAGCACATCTGTCTTTCATTTTGATGTACAATGTGTCGCCTCCAACGCACGGCTTACTGTCAGCAGTGGGTCTTATCTCCCCTGGCTTTAATTATCTCACTATTCCGGTTTAGAAGGCTGGACTGAAGTTGTTGGAGTTTTTCACCCAAAAACGTTTTGTTTTTTTTACAGCCTCGGAGAGTGTGACTGGTCTGTTTGGATTTGGTTGTCACCCACTATGGGTCCTCTGTGGCATACACCAGGTATGCTTGATATCATTCAGATTCTAAAAATCAGCCTGTTCATTCACCCATGACGATGTTGCTGCTCTAGTTTAAGGCCCGACAGATTTGTGCATGATCTTTCTTCACGTTAAGGGCAGAATATACCTGCGCAGTTTCAGCGGCACCGACGACGCACTGCCTATTATGTATGCCGCGATAGGGATTATGACCTTCGTGGTTGAAAACGACGTTAAACGCCAAATAAAGAAAGGGATTATGACGAGTACTTGACCTGTTTTCCTTTCATGCAACGTGTAGCGGGCTGAAATAATCTGCAGTGCGTCGTCGGTCCTGCTGAAGTTACATATGTGAGCGGAGCCCCTTATGGTCCCGCACCGGCGTCAAGCCTTCGCCGTCAAATAAAAACGGCTTGCTATTCATGGCCACTGCCCCGGCCAGAATGATGCCCAGATCCGTCAGTATTCTCTCCGGCGAGTTGAACAGTGTGTTGCACACCGTAGTGCCGGTGTCACGATTTCATCTTTCGCCTGTGTACACATTTCCCCCTCGACATATACTCAAGACTGAAATGTTGTTTCCTGGTAAAATTAAGAAGTGAAATTATTTATGGACGAAAAGCATGTCAGTTTCTTGCATGTGAAGAAAATTGGTGGGAAAATTTAATAGATTTCACCCCCAAAATCGAATTCTTCGAAAACGTGTACTGAGTGGTTACGTCCCTTGAGTAAGAAGGAAAACATTTTAGGATGAATCAAATTTCTAAGTTAGAGGCTGACATAGTCCTATTTAATTAGTTTAATTACTTCCAGGACTTTTCCCATCGTTGCGGGGATGTATAAATTAAGCTTCCTGCAAATTTTTAGGTTTGAAGTCCTTACCAATTACGAGAAATAATTAATTCTTTATTGCATTGGTTAGCAACAGTTCTCCAGAACTTGGGCTATTTTTAGACCGTTGACGTCACTTCGTGACGTTTCGTAAACCAAAGATGGTGTTTGAGACTGTTCTGTTTACATTCGACACTATCAACACCACTTTGCAATACTGAAATAATTTTTTCTGTGTTCGAAAGCTACAGCTAGCCAATCGTTATTATATCCCCTTAGGTACAGTTTTATAACATTATTGGCACATGTAAACAATATGAATTAATTAATGAACGCTACGAATATGGCAGCCTTTAAATAAAACAAATTGGTTGGACAAATTTGGCCCCATGACTGAATGTAAGGTACACAAGGTCGCTCATCAGTACTATCGAAGGGTGTTTTTTTTTGTTCAGTGTAGAGTTTATACTAGATCAACGAGGCCGAGAAGCGAAATATCAACACGGCGAAAGATGAAAACGTCACACCGGGCTTCACCCCGTTGCGCAGTAAGATGGCCGCCGCACCAGTACCTGGACATAGCCAGAGTTTGGAAAGCCGGCGGTTTGTAAAGCCCTGAACAATATGGACCTCTGATTAGATGTGCATGATTCATTCTTTTCCTCCTCCTCCTCCTCCTCCTCCTCCTCCTCCTCCTCCTCCTCCTCATCATCATCATCACCATCACCGTCATCACCGTCTTTACCGTAATCATCGTCACCATCATCATCATCATCTTTAAAGACCATTGGGTCGATGTATTTGTGAATGTCTTATTTTGTCAAAAATTAAATGTTGCGGTAACTCACATTGATTTTGAATTTAGCAACGTTATTATAATCAGGGGCGGACGAGGGGGGGGGGGTTCTGGGGTTTCCGGAACCAAAAAATAACAATATTTTTGTGTGAATTTGGGGTTGAGTTTCAATTTTTGGGGTATTAATCAGTGACAAAATCTGCTGCCTGAGGCTGGTAATGATCATCCTCAGAATGCACCAGATTGCACCATTTTGCATCCTTTTTTTCAAAATTTTCCGGGGGGCATGCCCCCGGACCCCGCCGTCGGCTCGGCGCTTCGCGCCTTCACACACATATCTTCACTATATATTTTTGGAACCCCCCCCCCCCCCCCCCCATAAAATGAACTGATCCGCCCCTGATAATAGCAGTCTGTCTGTTTTTGGATGTTTCAGTTTCAATCGATTCAGTCAAGCCGAAACGCGTTTCGCCTTCATCCAATCAGAGCACAAAATATTGGATCGGAAGTGTGCGGTTGTATGATAACTAAGTGCGCGTGCGCAGACACTCAAGTTTCGCTTCCTCCAAAAGCGACTTGTTCGGCTGCTAGGGACCACAAGCACTGGATACTTGTTGGCTGACAGAACCTCGTGGCGCTCGTGGAAGACATATTCTTCATCATGGCTCCGACAGAAGCCTACTGGGGCATCGTGACGTCGACCATAGACTGGTGTGAAGAAAACTATGTGGTCAGCCGGTACATCGCGGAATTTTGTAAGTTGTTGCACACTGACTGACCTACGAATCACACATGATGCACTGAACACTCACACTCAAAAAGCACAGACGCAAAGAGTGCATTTTCCACAGAATAGAGCACATACGTGTGCACAATTCTTCGTGATTACTGCAATGTGTAACGGAAAAAAGTTTCACTTACTTATCGTGAATGACTCGGATCACACCGGCACAGGCGGAGATCACACGAACTGACGAAGTAATCGTTCAACATCACACTCACAGCACACATTTTCGCAGCATATTGAGTACCGACCTGTTGTTGAATCTTCCCCTTTGCGAAAAAAAAAGAAGGTTTTGTTTGAGTTTGACTTTGAGGATGACGCCTGTGCACACATACAAATAGGTAATCTTGAACTTTAGCGTGTTAAATTCATAGCTCAGAATCCAGTGACATTCTTGACTTATTTTTGATACAAGTCCATGTAAGCAAGCCAAAGAACATTTGTTGTGAAATTAATTGACGGATTGAACTCCAAACTTAAGCATAATTAATTAATTTGGTTGTTCAATCGACGAAAATGGCGTATGTTGTCAACCATGGGACATCATTTACACGAAAGAGTTGTCTCCCTTGTTCGCTCACACGGATAATTCCTTCTTTGACCCATGTAAATGAAATGCATTCGTACAGTTCATCAGAGTTCATTCCGTAACTTCAAAGGGATCTAAAATGACTTGTTATGATCAAGTGCAGGTTCTACAAATTTGGAGACTTAAAAGCCGAGCTGAATTATGAGCTATGAATTTAACACGCTAAAGTTCAAGATTACCTTCAAATACATTTCGGTTACACATCTCTAGTAATAAGTACAATGCGGACATACAAGAATTATGTTACTCAGTTGATCTGTATCTTTGCAGGGAACACAATCTCCAATGTCATCATGATCTTCGCACCACTCTTTGCCTGTATTCTGGCTGTTCAACAGAAGCTGGAGAAGCCAGTTTTATTTTCTTACATCAGTATAGTTGGTAAGTGAAGTAAATTTTGTCAACACTGCATATATATCTAATTTTCCTTGTTGCCCTGAAGGATGAGATCAACAAACAATGAATAAAACGCAGTAAAAAAATTAGTCAGCATGAACTACATGGATGAATTTAAGTAACAGTATTTAATACAGTCGAGCCTGTATCCCCGTGTGCCCACTGGAAAAAAAACACCTGCCCAAAACGACCACACAAATCAATCCCCAGCGATCTTTTTTCTATTTATTTATTTATATGGGAGATTTATATAGCGCTTGACATTCTCTAAGCGCTTTACATATTAATTTCTGCCGTGTGAGATGGAATTTTTTACACAATATACAGTAGTCCCTTCCATTTCCGGCCCTTTCGTGGGCGTGAACCTACCCGGAGCGGCCAGCTTTCCCATGACTAATGAGTTTTCCTTCTATAATTGACTCTTAATGGCCGTTAACCTGTCTGACGCGGTCAACGGTCACTGATTTTTGCCCTAAGGTGCCCCTCTTACTCGACAGGAGCGGCCACTTAACGGCCACTTGTCACTTTCGCGGGCGAGCGCCTGTGGTGTGTGTGTGTGTGTGTGTGTGTGTGTGTGTGTTGTGTGCACAGACGGCACAGCACGAGCAGACGACATGAATACTTACGCATGCGCAAACTGTAAATACAGACATGCGCATACATGTACATTTACGGCAGTCACTTCCGGATCGATCACAGCTGATGTGAGTTTGAAACACTTGTTTATCTGACACTCAAATACATATATAATAATCCAAACAACACACATAGAAACATACGAAACAATAGCTTAGCCAGGACGATCGAGTTAAAAACGCAAATAATTAAGATGTATAAACGAAAGCAAAACTAACAGAGACAATGAATCGGCGGCTCGTGGATGATCGCTTTCTTTTCTTCATGAAAACTTGATCGTGTGTTTTGGGGTTTTTTGGAGGAGGAGGGGGCCTGTAATGAACGGCCACCTGATATTTGCGGTCACCTTTGCAATGACTAATGGGTGACCGGATATGGCAGGTACTACTGTATCACGCATTCACATCGGCCAGTAAGTCTCAAGCCATTACGGCGAATATTTACTTTTCACGGCCTATTATTCCAAGTCAAACGGGTATTTGGTGGAAATTTTGTTTATCTATGCCTATACATTTTTGCCAGGAAAGACCCTTTTGTCAATCGTGGGATCTTTAACGTGCACACCCCAATGTAGTGTACACAAAGGGACCTCGGTTTTTCGTCTCATCCGAAAGACTAGCACTTCAACCCAACACCTGGGCTATGTATATTTTGTAGCGACCAACTGAGTACTTGTGGACACATTCAAATATCTTGGGGTTTCAATTGACAATAAGCTGACTTTTAGTGATCATGTTCATGCTGCAGCGACTTTTTCTTCTCAGGAAGCTTAAATATATTAATGTCAATCAAAGTGTTATGGAACTTGTGTATAGCAGTTTGATTGAAAGCATTCTCACGTTTAACAATGTGACATGGTACCATACCATAAATGTAAAAAACAAAGCTAAACTGCACCGCATTGTTGCGACGGCCAGCACACTTGTAGGGCAACCCCAACGACAGCTGACCAGTCTCTACCCAGCTGCCATTAAAGCTGTGGTCTATTTATGACTATCCGGGGCTACGAGTTTGAAAAGATAAGGTGAAAATCATGTACAGAATTCTGTACAGCAAACGCTACCCGAAACCCCATCTATACTGCGTGGATGACCTTGAGAGCTTCAGTCAACGCTTGAATTTTGCAGTGGTAACATCCTGTTTGCTCTCTCAGAGCTGGGCATACTTGTCAAGAAGGACCGAGCAGAAAAAAATAAATGACTTGGCAGGGATTCGAACTCAAGGCTTCGGGTCCTCGAAATGTCGGGGCCGATGGCTTAACCGCTAGGCCACTCTACCAGTGTTGTCAAAGATGGAAAAAATAATAATATTATATCATTCTACGCTTGAACTACCATTCATGTGTTGCAAAAACGTAAAAATTGCCCTTCAAAATTGCCTTTATTTGCAAACATGTTTCACGGAGCCGCAGTACATGGTTACACCGTCATGCTACACGACATTCGCGCCTTGCAAATAGCTGCGATATCTCTTTTACAACATGCAAGAACAAGAGGCGAAGCCTTCAAGGCTCACGTAAGAAATCAACAAACAGTAACACAAACTCAATCACTCCGTCACACATACACACACACAGTCGGCATAGGTGACACGGTGCAAGAGTGCGAGACACTTGATCTAGATCTGTCTGTCTGTAGCCTACTTACTTACATGACTGCCTGAGATGGCCAGATCGACACTGCGCTTTTGACAGCGCTGCGCTTCCTCGCGCAGACACTGGAAACACGCTGTGCAGATTAACCTGTAGGAAATCTCCTTTGGTATCTTCTTTATCTATTTTTCTGGAGCTACGAAACCGAACAATGTAAAATCGTCTTCTCCGAATCGGCGAACTGCAGCTCGGTGAAAACTGCATCTATACCACAATCCTTCACGCGATCTGACCTAACCTTGACCCCTGACCTGGTCTACATACCACACACGACACAAACCAGTCACCTGTTTTTACCCCCCCAAAACCCCCCACCACCCGTTTTCTTTGGATACACACTTTAACTACATACGTGCCGACAAAATGTTGATCATTGCTTCAATACTTTGAAGCTGTTGCTTAAATAATAACCAGGTAAAATTAGTATTTCGGTGTTCAGTCAAATGTTAAAGTTTCTACCACAGACATACATACATACATACACACGCACGCACGCACGCACAGACAGACACAAGTTAGCATCGCATAGGCTACACTTACATGAGCCAAAAATGACAAGAAGAGTATTTGAATCTCTCCAAAGCTCTGTGAAGTTAAAAACAGTCATCAAAGAAATAGTTATACATGTATTCACTTCTGAACAGTGGGCGGATAGATATATATATAAATCATGCTGATTCAAGAATAACATAACATGAATTCATATCAATGTTTTTCCTTCTTTTTCTCAATTGGCGCAGTAGCCTAGTGGTTAGGACATCAGAAACGAAGTCTGGAGGTCGAGAGTTCGAATCTTCGCCGGGGCGTTTACTTTTTTCCCCTTGATCTCTCTTGAAGATAAAATATGATAGAGCAAACCGGATGTTATCCCTGCAAAATTCAAGCGTTGACTGAAGCTCTCAAGGTCATACACGCCGTATAGGTGGGGTTTCGGGTAGCGTTTGCTGTACAGAATTCTGTACATGATTTTCATCCCTGTCTTTTTAACCTCGTAGCCCCGGAAAGTCATAAATAGACCACAGCTTTAAGCGGAAAGCTATCAAAATTGTCCGTGATCCGATCCATCCTCTCAACCCTTGTTTTGAAATTCTCCCTTCAGGTAAACATTATAAGGTCCCTTTAGCATGCAAAACCCAGTTTAAAAAGTCCTTCCTTCCTTCCGCAATCACCATTTTAAATTCTTCTCGCATCACGTAGAGGCTGGTCAGCAGGAAAAAAACAAAAAATGTGTAAAGGGGTGTGTGTGTGTGTGTGTGTGTGTGTGTGTGTCTATGACTATGACTATGAGCAGTGTACATTATTGATCAGTTTACAGCGAACGACGAAGAAGAAGATCAGTTTACAAATCCTAATCTGTGATATTCGTAATGTGATTGCTCTGCTGTGAAACCCAACTCCTGTGTTATGAGAGGGTAAATTTACATAGTGCAATATTATATTTGATTGTGATAGTCTTAATAGACGTGTGACCTTATTTAGATTTTATCTGTACATTTATTCAATTTAAAGATGACACGGACAACACTTTATAGGTCAGTGTTATTGGAAGTATGATAGGTGTGCTTGTTATTACATACGTGAATTTATGTTTTATGTGTGTTGTTCTTTTGTCCAATTGTTGTTATAATCGTTTACAGGCAGGCAGGGTGTGCCGAAGAAAATTTTCCATTTTAATGGACAATAAAGTGTTGTTATTGTTATTATTGTTGTATATTATTGACCACTTTTGGTGGGTCCCTTGGGTGGCCGTTGTTGACAAGTTCGACAGTAATCTTTTCAGTGATGCTAGCAGAGATATGGCGTTAAGTACAAATGTCTAATATATTATCCTCATTTCAATTCTTAAAATAATGAAGACAAAATCATCAGCCAGTGAAAGCTGTTCATGTTTCCTTTTGCGATTTAGTTACTTCAAATAATAATAATAATAATAATACGAGAATGTAACTTAACAGTTTTTAATATTCTAAGTTTGCCTTGCCACAGTTTTTCTGTTGTAGCCAGGATCCGTGCTACTTTTACTATAGTTATGAATAATAACCGGTTTTTTTAACAGCAAAAATGCGATCACTGGTAAGGACTGGTTGTCAAGAATAAACACTAGTAGTAAATCTAAGTATGGCTTGCCTATTTTCATTTTTATATTTTTATTTGAACAGAATCTTTTCTACTTGAGGAAAGCAGCATCACCATTTTTGGTGCTAATTAAGTTTGACTTGTCATCTTTAATCAGAGGAAAGGATCGAGGTTTCTCTAGAAAACTATCGTGCCTTTTGTAAACTGCCTTTATGCAAACATTACAAGGGCGAGGCCAGTCACTGGTAAAGCCCAAAGACTACTTTCTTGACTTTACGCTTGTACCACAGTATTCAGGGCAGGAGAGCTCAAGTTTATGTTAACAAGCTTGTGAAAGATGAAATGTATAATTTCCATACAAGTGCTGTACGTATGAAAGGTCACTCATTCTTTTGATCAGGCTTGAATAGATCTTGATTTGAAGTTACGTGTTTGTATGTGGTTTCCCACTGTGCCAAATAACTAAGGATTATACAGCTTTGAAATATTTTAACTAATTACTTCAAAAGAAGTGTGGCTGGGTGACTGAGGGGGGGGGGGGGGGGGCAAACAAAGTAATTTGTGCTGCATTGTGCTTTGTAGGTCTATACATACTCAGCCTTAACAGTTGTTACCTTGAAGAAATACATTCAGCTCAACAGGAAACTTGAGTTTAATCCTGCACTGACTGTATTAAGATGTGTGTGTGTGTTTGTATGACAGTATACATGTAAGCACAAATCTGTGTGTGTGTGTTTGTATGACAGTATACATATAAGCACACATTTTTGTGTGTGTGTGTGTGTGTGTGTGTGTGTGTGTGTGTGTGTGTGTGTGTGTGTGTGTGTGTGTGTGTGAAGCATTAAACTAATGTTTAAAGACATGCATGGTTACGGATGAGGATGAGCGGTGTATTGTCGTTTTTACAAGTTACACATGTATACATGGGCTCAATTGCTATGCTTATGCTGTTTGCAGTGGTTGGGTGTGGTTCCTGGTTGTTTCATATGACACTACAATACAGTATGCAGGTATGTGAACTGAAAAGCCACTTCCATGGTGTTTGATTTTTTGCACAATACAGTACACCCTCTCCCCCCCCCCCCTCCCACCCATCCCATTTTAAATTAAGAGTTTTATTCTCCCTTCCTTTTAGGACCCTGTTTTCTCAGACTTTCTGTTGAAAACTGCCCCTTTTTGTCAGATTCCCTCCTTTTTAAGACAGGATTTTATCAGGTGTTTGGATGTCTTTAAAGGTAGGTTCCACTGTACCCTGACTAGAAAGACTATTATATTGTACAGCGTTATTCGGACTGCCCGCTCTTTTTGAACTGCTGTGCCAGTCTTTTGCTCTTCTTCTTTCCATGAATGTCTTCTTCTTCTGCTTCATGGGCTTAGACTCCCACGTTCACTCTTGTTTTTAGCACGACTGGAATTTTACGTGTATGATCGTTTTTACCCCGCCATTCAGGCAGCCATACGCCGATTTCGAAGGAGGCATGCTGAGTATTTTTGTGTTTCTATAACCCACCGAACTCTGACATGGATTACAGGATCTTTTCCGTGCGCATTTGGCCTTGTGCTTGCATGTACACACGAAGGGGGTTAAGTCACTTGCAGGTCTGCACATAAGTTGACCTGGGAGATCGGAAAAATCTCCACTCTTAACCCACCAGGCGGCAGCGACTGGGATTTGAACTCACGACCTTCCGATTAGGAGGCCGACGTCTTAATACCATGCCCGTGATCTATGTGTTCACATTTGTCAATCTTCACTTCCACACCATTGTCTTCACCTTTCTTTTTCCCTGCATGTCTTCCTCTTTTGTCTGTCTTGGTAGCTTATGTCTGAATGTCAACATTGTCCAGTGTGTGTGTGTGTGTCTGTCTGTGTGTGTGTTTGTGTTTGTGTCTGTGTCTGTGTTTTTGTCTGTGTGTGTCTGTGTGTGTGTGTGTCTGTGTGTGTGTCTGTGTTTGTCTGTGTGTGTCTGTGTTTGTCTGTGTGTTTGTGTTTCTCTGCCTGTATACCGGCTGCACATGGTGTCGCTGTGTGTTTGCATGTGAACATGTGTGTGTGTATGATGGTACCTATGTGTTATATTGCTCACTGCATTTTATCAGTTGTTATGCAAAAGGTGATACATATTTAACTGAAAACATCATGGTCCATTTTACAGTTGATGGATGAACTACCAATGATTTATGGATCTGCTTTCCTGTTGTATGGCATGTAAGTATGAAACTATACATCAAGCATAGTTAAATGATATCACCTGTGCTCGCTGTAGTTGCACTCGATTCATTGTACTCATTCATCAGTCGGCAGACCTAATTATATTCACAGACAGCTGAGGTCATACAAAACATGGCATGCACATACCATCATGTTGACAGATGCAGCTGGGAACATATACACACACACACACACACACACACACACACCACACACACACACACCCCATGCACACACACACACACACACCACACACACACACACACATACACACACACACACACACAAACCACACACACCACACACACACACACACACACACACACACACACACACACACACACACACAGTGTCTCTTTCACACACGCACTCAAGCACACAGAAGATTTTTTTGCCGCTAATGCTGGAACAGAAGGTCAAGTTAAATGACTGTCACACACACTCACAAGCACACACACACATAGTTTCTCTCTCAGTCGTTCTGCACACACTCAAACACAGACAATGTAATTATATGTTATTTACAGCTAATGCTGCAGCAAGAGGTCGAGTTAATACTGCACTCATTTGATGTCCCTGAAAACAGATAAAGAGTACTAACAGTAGTCGCTAGTTAGGGCAGTGTCGCCAATACATTTATCTTGTATACTATAGTTTGCTTGTGCGTGTTTGATCTTACTTGCATCGACATTTACCATTCCTGTACAAAGCTTTTTTAACCTCAAGGATAGTACTTAGTAGACCATGCATCTGCACTCTTTTAAGCATCTTTTATGTTTGTACGCTTGTGTAGTCTGCAAGCCTGCACATTGCAAAGTTTGTGTGTTATGGATTTGATTTTACAGTTATGTAGAATTCTTAAACTTTATTTTTATTGTAGAGGTACATACAAATTTTATTGTTTTTGGGTGCCTTCAACCACAAGTTTGATAAGAAGATTGCATGAGAAATGTAAAGCCTTCTAAGTACAGGCAAACCAAAAATGTAAAATGTACACAAAACACAGAAATGTTGTGCTTGTTGGGAACTGCATGTACTACATGTAATAGGTTTTGCACCACAAGTGGATGAGACTGATCATGTTACAGGGTTCATCCCTGGAGAAAAAGCCTATGGGTAATTTAATGACCCCCTTAATCAAACTCATATGGGACTTATAATCAGAATGCGCAAAACGCCATTCTGGTCTAGTTGGCTTTTTTTTTTCATGAATTCTCTAAAAATCCACTGGTAGGTGGCTTTTCAAGATTATAATTAATAAACAAATTTCCTCTCTGCACACAAAACAGTCTGACCTGATTCTTTATATGTGTCCATAGACCAAATAGCCTGGACCGCCAACTCGTCACGTGACCCTTCGAGGTTACGACGCTCGACTTTCAGGGGCGCTTAGCGTCCGGTTTGAAAGGCCATGAGTGATTCGAAGACAGTGAAAAGAAAGTACGCTCCAGTTATTTGTGACAATGGGAGGTGACAATGAACTGGATTTTCCAAAACTCCAAACTAAACTTAACAAAACTCATCGAAAAACATGTTCCATATGCACTTTAGCTGAGTTTATTTTAGCATTTGAGAACTTTGTCCATGTTTACAATCGACACCGGATATGACATCCCCCTGATTTCTGAAAGGCTTGTAAGCGTCGGTTTCTAAAATGCGAGAGGCCACTACCTCGTAATAGAGAGAAAGAGCGGAGAGAGAGCTAGTTGGCGGTCAAGGATAAATGGTCTATGTAGAGAGAAAGAGCGGAGAGAGAGCTAGTTGGCGGTCCAGGATAAATGGTCTATGATGTGTCCAAGTGGAGGGTGGTCTTGTCCCGTGTAATGCCCCCATTCCACACAACCGTTCTTGTCCCGTGTAATGCCCCCATTCCACACAACCGTTCTTGTCCCGTGTAATGCCCCCATTCCACACAACCGTTCTTGTCCCGTGTAATGCCCCCATTCCACACGACCGTTCTTATCCCGTGTAATGCCCCCATTCCACACGACCGTTCTTGTCCCGTGTAATGCCCCCATTCCACACAACCGTTCTTGTCCCAAGTAATGCCCCCATTCCACACAACCGTTCTTGTTCCGTGTAATGCCCCCATTCCACACAACCGTTCTTGTCCCAAGTAATGCCCCCATTCCACACAACCGTTCTTGTCCAGTGTAATGCCCCCATTCCACACAACAGTTCTTGTCCCGTGTAATGCCCCCATTCCACACAACCGTTCTTGTCCCAAGTAATGCCCCCATTCCACACAACCGTTCTTGTCCCGTGTAATGCCCCCATTCCACACAACCGTTCTTGTCCCGTGTAATGCCCCCATTCCACACAACCGTTCTAGGTCCTGTTCCCGTACCGACCAAGGAACGGTGCGGGCACAGGAGGGATCGGGAGGGAACCGCAATGGAACGTAAATGATCGTTAACGGAACTGCTTTGAACAGTAGGGACAGTTGAGTTTAGGCTGCATGTTCAAAATTTTAGCCGTTCCCTCCCCCCGATCAGAATGAACGGTAATGGAACCTTAACCAATCGGTAACGGAACGCTTGGATCGTTAAAGGAACTTAAAACAACGGTAACGCAATGGTAGCGCTCTCATACACTGAGTTGTCATACCCACATTCCACACATCCGTTCTAGCTTCCGTTCCCAGCCGTCCTGGGGATGGCTGCCACTATGGTCAGACGCTGCTCAGGGATACCAAAAACGGCCGTTTGCGCAGCGTTCCATTGTTGTGGCAGCCGTCCTTGGTCGGTACGGGAACGGGACCTAGGACGGTTGTGTGGAATGGGGGTATAAAATCCTGGCCAAAGCTGAGATGGTGCAGGTGAACCAGATTGTTAGATGAGATGGACTGTGCCTTTAACCGAACCCTAGCTGTGCTTATACAGTGGAACCCCCCTTTTAAGACCTCCAAAATCTATAAGAAAATCAGGTCTTTAAAAGGATGGACTAGCTCTTAAAAAATGGGAGTTAATTTATGTTGTGAACAGATAACTGAGTCTTAATAAAAAGAAGGTGTCTTAAATTGGGTCTGAAAAGGTTGCACTGAGTGTATCATACATGTATCAAATTGCTTTGTTGTTCAGATTGACCTTGGAGGCTGAAAAAGGACAGAACTTTGCATGGCTGGTGTACACCTTGTTTGTATACTGTGTCGCTGTTACAGTGGTTAGTTTTCTTTTTTTTATTGACCAATTTTGTATGAATAATATAGTAGTTTGTCTGGATGCGTTTTGTGTGATTCGCCTGTATAATCGCCTGATTTAGTGTATTAATATCAGAGAAATTGCTTGATGAAAGTTATGCTTGGTTGACAGTAATTGTTGATTTTAGTCCAGTGAGGTACTGTAACTTTGTTTTCATGCTGAGATGAGTCTGCAAGCTGTCAAATTGCATTGAAAATGAAGCATTAGCATTGGCCATTGCATCTAATCAGTGTTCTTGCATGTTTGAAAAAATATGGAAATAACATTTATCTGAGTACTGTGTAAATAGATGTTCAAAAATAAATTGGTCGGGTTTGTATGAGTTGTAAAGGAGTGAATATACTCCTCGCATACCTGCCAACCCTCCCGGATTTTTCGGGAATCTCCCGAATTTTACAACTTCTCCCTGCTCATATTCAAGACTAAACGGCCCCCCTGGAGCCCCTGGCTCCTGGATTTTGACTTCAGAAGGTTGGCAGCTATGCTCTTGTTTTTAGTGAGTCAAACTTTTCCATGTGACATTTAGGCCAGTCACTAGCGAGGGGTGTGTATGAAATGTGTTGACAAGAAGCACATATGTAGAAAGATTGCCTCACTTCTCCTTCTTCAGCGTTCCAGAATTGTCTGGTTACGTGTGAGCTCGTTTGCCCATTTGGGTTCCCCACACTATACTCTGAGAGCACAGTCAGCTCACTCCGCTTTCGTTGAGTAGGCATGCTGGGTATTTTCGTGTTTCCATAACCCACCGAACTCTGACATGGATTACAAGATCTTTTCCATGCGCACTTGATCTTGTTCCACCCAGTGAGCGGGAGGTCGTGGGTTCGAACCCCGGCCGGGTCATACCTAAGACTTTAAAATTGGCAATCTAGTGGCTGCTCCGCCTGGCGTCTGGCATTATGGGGTTAGTGCTAGGACTGGTTGGTCCGGTGTCAGAATAATGTGACTGGGTGAGACATGAAGCCTGTGCTGCGACTTCTGTCTTGTGTGTGGCGCACGTTAAATGTCAAAGCAGCACCGCCCTGATATCACCCTTCGTGGTGGACTGGGCGTTAAGCAAACAAACAAACAAACAAACTTGGTCTTGTGCTTGCGTGTACACACGAAGGGAGTTAAGTCACTAGCAGGTCTGCACATAAGTTGACCTGGGAGATCGGAAAAATCTCCACTCTTAACCCACCAGGCGGCAGCGACCGAGATTCGAACTCACGACCTTCCGATTAGGAGGCGGACGTCTTACCACCATGCCACTGTGCCCGTCATTGCCTCACTAAATGCAAGAGTATTCACTCTCTCACAACACATACAAACCCGAGAGAATGATTGCCAGAGTTCTTCTTTTCTGGAAGTCCTTTTTACACTTACAACAGTATTGTATTTTGCATAATTAATGATTAAAGCTGAAGGAAACTCTTAAAATGACAGAATAAAAAAACAAGAAAGGTAGGTTGTTGGAACGTTTGTTATTGACAAAACAATACATTCACAAAAATATCGACCCAAAAGTCTTTTAAGTGTACAGACAAACAATTAATAATGAAAACTTATGATGTATGTTTTAAAATGACAGTCAGTATTGCACAGCGGCTTAATCTTAAAATAACTCCATGGAAGTGATGTCACATACTGAAAGAAGAATCTTGAACATTTTCAAATTCTCTTAGAGTTACGGGGAGCCTTACACATGGCTTTAAATCAGTGATTGCCGGCAAGGTTTCTACTTTTAGAAATAGATGCAATTGCCGCCTTATAGAAGACAATTACATTTTCCTCTTTCATTCTTTCTGCAGATGTACTTGGTCAACAAAAATCCAATCTTCCATGAGGTGAGCAAGTATGAGCCTTATTAGCCTTCCTTAAATACTACAGTAAATGTCAAGCCATTATGGTGTAAGTACAGTGTAGCTATAAGAGGTGATCTCCCTTGGAGTTTTCAAACAGTTCAGTTCCCTGCTTTGTTTTGTTTTCTTTGTTTTGTTTTTTATATGAGATTCTCACTTTATTTTTTATTTTTTATTTTTTACAAGGCCAATTATAATGATATCATTGCATGCTTCACAGTGTAACTGCTATGAATATGAAGAAGTAAGCAAATAAAGAGACTGACAGATGAATAAACAGATCAAGAAAAAACATGCATTTATACAAACATATAGGAATGTCTGAGGGTGTCCACAAACACACACACACACACAGACCACACATTGACGGACACACACATACACACACACACATACTCACACACACACACACAGACACATTAATGGCTCCTGTAAGAGCTGACAGGCAGTGTGCAAAACATGTGTGTGTACATGTATAACAACAGCAACAATGAAAGAAATAATAATATACAATGTATGAAACTACTTGAACACAAACTATAATTGGGCAATGAATGGGCACACATACACCTATAATCTGACTAAAATTATAGATAATCAAAATATGCTATACAATGTACAAAAACATATGTGTTCACAAATAAATGTTATATAAACATTGTACAAGTTTGTTTGGATTTTTTCAGGCTGCGTATGGGCTCATGGTGGTGGCCATGGTTATGGGGGCAGTTAGAATTTTAGTGTGAGTCGGTGCATGTCTTATTATTTCGTGCTTAAACACCTTTGTATTAATGATGCAAAATGCATGTAGCTTTCGTAGTGTTGTATAGGGTATTGGGTGTACTGTAGAAATGTTGTCTAACCTTGTTGGGTTTTGTTTTCCCACCAGTTTTAAAAGGAATTGATGCATGGTGTATTGGACTAAGTGCATGCATGATGTTGCTACAAATGTAGTTGTTCCATGTTGGTGACTGCATGTGTATCTATTGATCTTTGATTCAGCTTCTTTTTTTTTCTCATCAGCAAACTTATTTTGGCATGAAATTGTTTCTTTCAGCTTGACAGGGAATCATTTACATCATCTGTTTTTGCTGATCAGTAATTCACCCACTGTTTGCAGGAAACACTTTTAGATACATGTATATAATTGTCATGCATGTGTTTAATTGTGACCAGTGTATGCATTAGTTCTGCTTTACAGTGTTAGTGCAGTATTACACTCCCCATCATTCCCCCCTCGCCCCTCCCTCTTAATTGTAGTACTGATCCCTGTATGTATGTGTGTGTTTGTGTGTCTGTTTGCAGCTTGAGCTACAAGTAGTGCATACATACATGAACAGTTATAGAGCTTTTGTCCATCTTTATGTTTCCCATCCTGAGAAATTGCTCTAAATCACTTTTTAAACCCCCCGCGGGTTAGGGGGAAGAATTTACCCGATGCTCCCCAGCATGTCGTAAGAGGCGACTAACGGATTCTGTTTCTCTTTTTACCCTTGTTAAGTGTTTCTTGTATAGAATATAGTCAATTTTTGTAAAGATTTTAGTCAAGCAGTATGTAAGAAATGTTAAGTCCTTTGTACTGGAAACTTGCATTCTCCCAGTCAGGTAATACATTGTACTACGTTGCAAGCCCTTGGAGCAAATTTTTGATTAGTGCTTTTGTGAACAAGAAACAATTGACAAGTGGCTCTATCCCATCTCCCCCCTTTCCCCGTCGCGATATAACCTTCGTGGTTGAAAACGACGTTAAACACCAAATAAAGAAAGAAAAGCATTACACATGTCCCGGGAATTGTTGAACTTTGCAGAATTTTCCTCAAGGCTGCTGTATCCACAGCAATCCCAAGCAACATGTGTATATAATAGTGTTTTTCAAGTGTTTCTTTCATTTGCATGTGAGTGCATGAGGCATGGTAGGACAAATGGCCTGCAGAGAAAGTCAACTCTTGGAAATAATCTCCTTCATGCACTGGCCAGTAGGCAAGGTGTGATACTGAATGTGTGTGTGTGCATGTGTGTGTCACAGTGTACGCACATGTGAGAGACAGAGAATTCACCTGAGAATGGTTGTGAATTGCCCCATGCTTCGGTGAATCCTGTTCTGTGTGTATGTTTTGTTGTCGGAATTGTCTCAAATTGGGTTGGCACTTTTACCATTTTTCAGGTTGCGTATGCTTTGATGGTTGCGGTCACAGTTTTTGCGTCAATAAGGGTATTGATGTGAGTCAGAGTGTGCCATCTTTCTGTGAACGTTTTCAGTTCATATCATGTATTCTTCTAGTTTACTGAGTGTGCTGTGTTCAGTCACTAACATCAACAGTTGATCGCTTATAATGGGTTCATTTTTGCTTTGTAGCGCTAAGTTTTTCTAACGCAGCTTCTAGTTTTTTACTAATCAAATGTCTGCACTAATGATAACACCTGAGTCTTGTTGTGCACACTAACTTTTGTACACTTCATTTTGTGTGTTTGTATACTGTGGAACACACACACCACCCCCCCCCCCCCCCCCCCCCCCCCCGCTCCACCCTCCTTTTTTACATTTAGTCAAGTTTTGACTAAATGTTTTAACGTAGAGGGGGAATCGAGATAAGGGTCGTGGTGTGTGTGTGTCTGTGTGTGTGTGTAGAGCGATTCAGACTAAACTACTGGGCCGATCTTTATGAAATTTGACACGAGAGTTCCTGGGTATGATATCCCCGGATGTTTTTTTTCATTTTTTCGATAAATACCTTTGATGACGTCATATCCGGCTTTTTGTAAAAGTTGAGGCGGCACTGTCACACCCTCATTTTTCAATCAAATTGATTGAAATTTTGGCAAAGCAATCTTTGACAAAGGCCGGGGTTTGGTATTGCATTTCAGCTTGGTGGCTTAAAAACTAATGAGTGAGTTTGGTCATTAAAAATCGGAAACTTGTAATTAAAATTATTTTTTTATTAAACGATCCAAAAACAATTTCATCTTATTCTTCGTCATTTTCTGATTCCAAAAACATATACATATGTTATATTTGGATTAAAAACAATCTCTAAAAATTAAAAATATAAAAATTATGATCAAAATTAAATTTCCGAAATCGATTTAAAAACTATTTCATCTTATTTCTTGTCGGTTCCTGATTCCAAAAACATATAGATATGATATGTTTGGATTAAAAACACGCTCAGAAAGTTAAAACGAAGAGAGGTACAGTAAAGCGTGCTATGAAGCACAGCGCAACCGCTGCCGCGCCAAACAGGCTCGTCACTTTCACTGCCTTTTGCACTAGCGGCGGACTACGTTCAGTTTCATTCTGTGAGTTCCACAACTTGACTAAATGTAGTAATTTCGCCTTACGCGACTTGTTTTATTTTAAAGATCCCCTGTTGTATTTGATCTTTCTACATTTAAGACTTTTTTTTCCTCAGATTTTCTGTTCATAATGCCTTTACATTTAGCACCATTTTAAGACGCTCTCCATTTGAAAGACCTGATTTTCTGTTCATAATGCCTTTACATTTAGCACCATTTTAAGACGCTCTCCATTTGAAAGACCTGATTTTCTGTTCATAATGCCGTTACATTTAGCACCATTTTAAGACGCTCTCCATTTGAAAGACCTGATTTTCTCAGATCTTTGAAGGTACGTACACTTATGCCTACTTTACTAAATGTAAACAGATGTGCAACAAAACGTTGAGACACAAATGGTCGATGACGTTCGGTCAAGAGTCAAAATGAGAGATTTACCAAAAGGTTGAGGGCGAAAAAAGGTCGACAGCAAAAGTTTGAGGATGGAATATGTGGAGTTCACTTTCAGCATGTCTGTCTGTGTGTTAATTGTTTTTGTTTTTCTTGGAAATTAATCTTGCAGTCGTCATACATTTTGCTTGATTTATTATTTATGCACAAGGCTAAAATGCTGTGTTCAATTTTTTTTTGTCGGTCATAACTTGTAAGTACATGTAACAGAACAGTGTTTTAAGTGACCGGTGTTTGTCTACGTTCAGTGACCCACTGCTGTGTCAGTAAGTGCATGATGTGCAGGGCAGGGCACACAAAAGAACCTCCACTGACACCATGAGCTGACATCACAGTCTTAACACTGTATTGGTACAGCTGAACTGATTATTTTGATGCTATGTGTGCATTGTAATTTTTTTGCAGACACTGTGTGTGTGTGTGTGTGTGCCGGTGTGCGTGCGTGCGTGCGTGTTTGATATTCAAAATGAACTCCTCAATCCTTTTCCGTTTACCACCTCAACCTTTTGCGGTTGACCTATAGTCGCACTCGACCTATTGTTACTTGATGTTTTGTCTGTCAACGTAATGTCCTCTACGAACTGTGCCTCGACCTTTTGGTACTCGACATTTTGGTTCTCTCCCTTTCTGAACAGTTTAATTTTTGAGTGGGTAAGATTGACATTTCCAAAAGGTTCATTTGTGTGTGTGTGCATATAATTTATGAGAGTATGTGTTTGCGCAAAGCTTTATGTGTGCTTTAATATAGACAAGTACATGAACTTACTGTTCCCTTGTCTTATTTTGTAACAAAGATGTATGTTAGTAAGCATTAAGAGAGGCGACTAACAGGTTCTGTTTCTCCTTTTACCCTTGTTAAGTGTTTCTTGTATAGAATATAGTCAATGTTTGTAAAGATTTTAGTCAAGCAGTATGTAAGAAATGTTACGTCCTTTGTACTGGAAACTTGCATTCTCCCAGTAAGGTCATATATTGTACTACGTTGCAAGCCCCTGGAGCAATTTTTTAATTAGTGCTTTTGTGAACAAGAAACAATTAACAAGTGGCTCTATCCCATCTCCCCCCTTTCCCCTATCCCATCTCCCCCTTTTCCCCGTCGCAATATAACCTTGAACGGTTGAAAACGACGTTAAACACCAAATAAAGAAAGAAAGAAAGAAAGTTAGTAAGCATGTGTGTGTGCAGGTGAGCTGATGTCTGTGCATGTGTACGTGTAGACGAGCGTGTGTGTGTGTTTTAGCAAGCTTTATTGTCTGCATATATGTACTCAAGTTGTTTTTCGTTTTTGTGTGTGCATGGAACTATAATTGTCATTGCTGAAGTGAATTTAATAATGCTACATAATTTAATTAAGATAATGATCTGGAGACACTCTGAGGCTCTGATTCACTCCTTTACTATTTCTCTGTCTGTTAACCCCTTCACTGCCACAGTATAACAGCATTATCCGAACGGTCTATGGGAAAGAAATGTGTTTAGAACCCCTACAAGTACTTGGACAGTGGTTACCTCCCATTTAGTTTTCAGAAATGTCCTGAAATGTTGTTGACACAAATCCCACGTATGAGATACGGTTATGGGCGTAGGACAAACCGAAAATGACCACGTATTACATACGGGGTGGGCAGTGAAGGGGTTAATCTGTCTCTCTGAAACACAGTCACACATGTGATGCATACACCAAGTGAACATGACTGCAACAGTTTTCAATTAAAGTTGAATTTAACAAGTGTAATGTCTTACTGAAACTTTAAACAAATATTTGTTTATGAAAGAGAAAGAACAAAAGTAGCAGCAATAATATTGCATTAACAGTGTTTGATTTCCATTGCCACTTGCTATGACTTTGTTTTGAAACAGGGCTTTAACTTGTTATGCACTTTCATTCATGTTGACAGAAAGTACCAGAGCAAGACAGGAATACTGCTGTACGCAAGCTCATTTGCTACTTACATGTCAGGGTTCCTTCTCTGGAACATCGACAATGTATATTGTCAGAATCTCAGGTCAGTGACTTCTTGTGCTGAAGTGGACATGCAAGCTAGGTTGATATATTCTTTTTTGGGGGTCTTAACTTATCACACACTATTGTGGATAGTGTATTTCTTTTGTTTTTTGAGTGTGTGTCTTTGCTTTAAAAAAAAGAGTTTATTAGTGCTTTGTTAAGTCTTGAAATACATGCATGATATCTGGATGATTTACTTTGTTTTACTTCAGCATGAGGAATTGTCGTTGTTTTTTTTTTTACACACGTGAAATGTCATGCTTGCGGGTCATTCAAACAGAACAAGATTCACACAGCAGTAACTGTTTGAGTGTCACACCTATAGTGGCGTATGCTGGCTGATGAGAAGAATTTCACATGTGACATGTCTTAATGCTTGCAGGTCGTTCAGACGTGACCAGATCCACACAGCAGCGACACCCTTGTTTGAGTGTCACGCCTGTTGATGAGAAGAATTTCACATGTGACATGTCTTAATGCTTGCAGGTCGTTCAGACGTGACCAGATCCACACAGCAGCGACACCCTTGTTTGAGTGTCACGCTTGTTGATGAGAAGAATTTCACATGTGACATGTCTTAATGCTTGCAGGTCGTTCAGACGTGACCAGATCCACACAGCAGCGACACCCTTGTTTGAGTGTCACGCTTGTTGATGAGAAGAATTTCACATGTGACATATATGTCTTAATGCTTGCAGGTCGTTCAGACGTGACCAGATCCACACAGCAGCGACACCCTTGTTTGAGTGTCACGCTTGTTGATGAGAAGAATTTCACATGTGACAAGTCTTAATGCTTGCAGGTCATTCAGACGTGACCAGATCCACACAGCAGCGACACCCTTGTTTGAGTGTCACGCCTGGTGGCACATCCTGGTTGATAAGAATTTCACATGTGACATGTCTTAATGGTTGCAGGTCGTTCAGACGTGACCAGATCCACACAGCAGTGACACCCTTGTTTGAGTGTCACGCTTGTTGATGAGAAGAATTTCACATGTGACATGTCTTAATGCTTGCAGGTCGTTCAGACGTGACCAGATCCACACAGCAGCGACACCCTTGTTTGAGTGTCACGCCTGGTGGCACATCCTGGTTGATGAGAAGAATTTCACATGTGACATGTCTTAATGCTTGCAGGTCGTTCAGACGTGACCAGATCCACACAGCAGCGACACCCTTGTTTGAGTGTCACGCCTGGTGGCACATCCTGGCAGGGATGGGCACCTACCTCTGTCTCCTCTTTTTGTGAGTTGTGAAACGTCCTCTCATACAATTTATGTGCCTGTCTCCTCTTTTTGTGAGTTGTGAAACGTCCTCTCATACAATTTATGTGCCTGTCTCCTCTTTGTGAGTTGTGAAACGTCCTCTCATACAATTTATGTGCCTGTCTCCTCTTTTTGTGAGTTGTGAAACGTCCTCTCATACAATTTATGTGCCTGTCTCCTTCTTTTGTGAGTTGTGAAACGTCCTCTCATACAATTTTTGTGCCTGTCTCCTTCTTTTGTGAGTTGTGAAACGTCCTCTCATACAATTTATGTGCCTGTCTCCTTCTTTTGTGAGTTGTGAAACGTCCTCTCATACAATTTATGTGCCTGTCTCCTTCTTTTGTGAGTTGTGAAACGTCCTCTCATACAATTTATGTGCCTGTCTCCTTCTTTTGTGAGTTGTGAAACGTCCTCTCATACAATTTATGTGCCTGTCTCCTTCTTTTGTGAGTTGTGAAACGTCCTCTCATACAATTTATCATTTTATGTGCCTGTCTCCTTCTTTTGTGAGTTGTGAAACGTCCTCTCATACAATTTATGTGCCTGTCTCCTTCTTTTGTGAGTTGTGAAACGTCCTCTCATACAATTTATGTGCCCGTCTCCTCTTTTTGTGAGTTGTGAAACGTCCTCTTATACAATTTATGTGCCTGTCTCCTCTTTTTGTGAGTTGTGAAACGTCCTCTCATACAATTTATGTGCCCGTCTCCTCTTTTTGTGAGTTGTGAAATGTCCTCTCATACAATTTATGTGCCTGTCTCCTCTTTTTGTGAGTTGTGAAACGTCCTCTCATACAATTTATGTGCCTGTCTCCTCTTTTTGTGAGTTGTGAAACGTCCTCTCATACAATTTATGTGCCTGTCTCCTCTTTTTGTGAGTTGTGAAACGTCCTCTCATACAATTTATGTGCCTGTCTCCTCTTTTTGTGAGTTGTGAAACGTCCTCTCATACAAATTATGTGCCTGTCTCCTCTTTTGTGAGTTGTGAAACGTCCTCTCATACAATTTATGTGCCTCATTTGGAACTAGGTTATTTTTGAGTCACTTGAGAAAAAGTGACTCTATGTAATCGGTCAGTGTTAGTCTGTCCGGCCGGCCGGCCGTCCGGCCGGCCGTCCGTAGACACCACCTTAACGTTGGACTTTTCTCGGAAACTATCAAAGCGATCGGGCTCATATTTTGTTTAGTCGTGACCTCCAATGACCTCTACACTTTAACGATGGTTTCGTTGACCTTTGACCTTTTTCAAGGTCACAGGTCAGCGTCAAAGGAAAAATTAGACATTTTATATCTTTGACAAAGTTCATCGGATGTGATTGAAACTTTGTAGGATTATTCTTTACATCAAAGTATTTACATCTGTAGCCTTTTACGAACGTTATCAGAAAAACAAGGGAGATAACTAGCCTTTTCTGTTCGGCAACACACAACTTAACGTTGGGCTTTTCTCGGAAACTATAAAAGTGACCGGGCTCAAATTTTATGTGAACGTGACTCATTGTGTTGTGAATAGCAATTTCTTCCTGTCCATCTGATGCCTCATATAATATTCAGAACTGCGAAAGTGACTCGATCGAGCGTTTGCTCTTCTTGTTAAAATAACTATTGCAGAGGATGGACATAAGATCAGATACATTCGAAGCCTGACAGAATGAAAAGTGAAAAAAAACCCAGTCTTGCACAAGATATGGTAAAAAGCTGTGATCTTGCATGAAGACACTTGTAGCTCCTGTTTATAGAAGACAAGCTCTTGTGAAAACTTTTCTTGAAATCCAAGACCTTGGCACAGCATGAAATTCAGAACTGAATGTTATACCGCAAACAAAATCTATCATAAGACCATTTCCATATATATCGCAGACGTAAACAGTTGCCCAGAGGGTTTGGAGTACAGTAATTTGTAAAAATATTACAAATATTTCATCTCACCACAGTCACTTTGTTATTTAAATATTAAAAGTAGAAAAATGTTCATTCAGCAAATTCTGAGATTCTGATAAAATAATCTAGATCTTTTTGTGTGTACAATCACCATGCAACATTTGTTTTTTCATGTGCTGAAGCTGATGAACATATTGTGTGTTATCATTGCAGGACACACATGAGGTACACCATCCTCAACAAGTCCCCTGAGCTCAAGGTTGGTATTTCTGTTTTTAGAGTGTGTGTGTTTGTGAGTGTGTGTGTGTGTGTGTGTGTGCTTGCATGCGTACATGCATGTGTGCGTATGTGTGTGTGTGTGTGCGTGTGTGTGCTTGCATGTTTGCATGCATATTGCCTCCATATCATGAATTTGAGAGGGGTGGGGAGGGGGAGGGAGGGGGATAGTGTCTCCTCAACATTTTGAACTCTCTTCCATTGATTCGTCAGAGCCAAAGCTTTGGTTGTGTAATCCCTGTGAGATTATTACTGAAAACAGTAGTTGGATCGTGTATGTATCTATAAGCAGCTAGTAAGGCCTAAAAAAAAAATAGGTGTGGTTACGGTAACCCGACCTACCCTATTTTTAGGGGCCGATCCTATAACTTTTTATTGAATTTGTCAAAAAAACCAAAAAAAACGAGTGCAAAAAACGCAATGAAAGCGAAAGCGCCCGTGTCGCACACTTATTTCCCTGTCAAGTATGTTTAATTTGTACACATTAGAAAAAAAAGTAAAAAAAAAAGAAAAGTGATTGCCTACCTACCTACCCTATTTTTTTTGGCCATGTTACCGTAACCACACCTATTTTTTTTTTGGCCTAACCTGAAAACTTGACTGATCAGTTGTATTCGGAGCTGATGTGGATATTATCCTGGTAGACTGTGCTCTTCTTCTGTGAGTTAACTTTACTTTCATGTTATTGGTTTTTTTTTACAGTTCTTGTTTGGATTTTTGCCGTACGTCAGTGTTCCAAATGCAGCGAAACAAGAAAAAGTGAGGTAATGACGGAAGAGCCAAAGCCATTGGAGTATAACAGCTCATGTCCCAACAAAATAACTGGCATTTAGATTGTTTTGCTGTATCTGTTTTAGTTTAACTTTATGTCGAGAGAAGCTTCTAATTCTCCAGGCTCAACCAAGCTGAAATAACCAGAAAAATCGGGGAAATCATGAAGCACATTACATTTTTGCTGACTGCCCATCTGTCTGCCATGGCCTTTTTTGTGTAGACTATTCATATTAATTGTTGTAGAAGCTAAGCTTGACATTGTAATGAGCATTTTTATTGATGTTTTTGATGCTGTGTTTGCTTTACATTCGCTGGGGTTTTGGTACAGAGAAGGTGACTGTCGTTCAAATGTGAAGATTATGTGAAGAACTTTTTCAATCACCCCGCCATATAGGCAATAGGCGAATTCCGGAAATAACTCTGTCAAGTTTTTATGGGCAGCAAAGGGTTGTCTTTCCTTGGAAAAAAGAGGGCTAACAAAACCACGTGACAAAATAGGCCAATCATTATTGAGTTGCGTGTCTTACATGTGCTTGCTAACAACGTTTAGCAACACGCTGCTAGCTAGTGATTGGCTTACAATGTCATGCGGGTTTTTTTCCCCCTCGTTTGTCCTTGTTTGTGAGCTAGGAGGAAATGATGGAAGTACAGGACTGGGTATAAGGATCATGCGCTGCTGATCATTTATGATCGGTCATCCCCATGCAAAACATCACAACTGCTTACTTTTGCGCCATGCTGCATACTTCAAACCAATAACAATGCTACTCAGGTCACAGTAAGAAACTCCGTGATAAATCAGTATATTATAATAATGGTCAGGTCATTAGACTAGGGCAAATACAGTATTTGTTGATGCTGTTAAAAAAACAAATGTGTTGTGAAAAAAATATTCGTTTACATGACTAAAGTATATTTTCGGCAGATTTTTTCACATTTTTGCCATTGCAATTTTAGTAGAGCTTGTATTTTGTGCATGTTCAATGCATATTGCATTATTGTTTGTCTTTGTCAAGCATTTACAAGTTTATTGTGACCATGTGCTGAGGCCATGGGGCAATAGGAAGGTTTCCGCCAGTTATCTCTCAGGTTTTGGGTGCTCAGAGAGTACCGTGCCCCTTTGCGGGGGCATAAAACATCGAGGTCACAAGCAGGGTCAAGGGGAAGGTCGGCTGGGCGGACAGGAGTATGACGGCTTACTAGTGCCAAAACCTGGTGTTACCCATTATCACGTGATAATTACTACCGTATTTGACGCACCGTTTTATAGGCCGCGTCACTATATTAGCCGCCGTCGAAAAAAATATAATCAGATCGTGTCAATCAATCAAAACAACCAGGCAAACGAAAGTACGGCCGTTATTTGGCGAAATCGGCTCCGAGAATAAACAAGTGAAACAAAGAAGAAAAGTGAAAAAGTTTGAAGAAAAATATCACACACACAATGCCCGGAATAAGCTTTTTTTGGATGATTTACGACTTTTGCGCACATTTCGAGCAGACGAAAACACAACATGGCGGCTCTCGCTCCTCCAACTATCGCGAGACACAAAAAAACGAAATCTCGCGCACGCGAGATCCTGATACATCCGGTGTTTCTCTGTACGCTATCTTGTCACGACGACTTGTTCACAAACGAAGATTCGCGAAAAAAAGAGAAAAGCGCAGAGTCTTGAGTAGAGAGGTAATAAAGTACCGGTAATCGCTAATCGAGCGAAATGAAAATCAGCGGTGACTTCCATTTGGTGAATGCTATTCAAGTTTAGGTAACGTTTTAGCCGCATCTTTTTATAAGCCGCAAAGCGATTTTTTTGAAAAAGTTGCGGCTTGTAGTCCGTCAAATACGGTAATTAACGCTGTCAGTTACTGTTTTCATCTGTTAGTTACTAATTTTCACGGGAAAATGACTAATTTTTAGTTTTGGCACTAGCAATCCGTCAGGAAGTGAGCCAAAACTAAACATTAGTAATTAACAGGTGAAAGTTTGTAATTTTTCCGGAAAAATTAGTAATTTTGTAATTAACACGTGAAAATGGTAATTACAATTATGAGGTTTTGGCACTAGTAAGCCGTCATACAGGAGACTACAATAGGAAGGTTTCCGCCAGTTATCTCTCTTTGAGGTTTTGGGTGCTTAGAGAGTGCCGTGCCCCTTGCGGAGGCATAAAACATCGAGGTCACAAGCAGGGTCAAGGGGAAGGTCGCTGGGCGGACAGGAGACTATTATGACATCAGAAGTAGTGTGTGAACAGATCATGTATGTCAGGATTTCAGCTGTGCCTTTCAAGAAAGATTATATATAAATGGAGGGAGACAATCTTATTAAAGATTGAATCTGTTAGCTTTGAACAAGAAGTTGTAGGATCTAGAGATTGCTTGTTGAATGATGGGATTTGTGTGTGGTTTTTGTTGTTGTTGTTGCTGAAATCATCCAAATGATGATTTTGTTGTCAATGTGATTTCCATGTATGTCCCTGTTTTCTAATTCCGAACTTATCTGGAGGGAATATAGTCTGTTGGCCTCTAGTACATATAGGATGCATGGTGGTGGGTTTTTTTTCTTCATGTATTCATTTGTGGAAAGTTTGGAGTATAAATGTACATTCCTTACAAACAAATATTTTTGCTGAAAAGAGAGTGAAGAACAAGAAAATGAGAGAATATTCATGCCTCAAAGAATGAAAAAAGGTGAAACTATAGGCAGAGATGCGTAGAACCTTTCACAGAACAAAACAGAAACAGATCTATTTTGTGTGAAGAAATGTATTTGCTAAACCTATTGAAAATATGTATGTTGCAAGATGTGAATGTTTGCTTAAAATATTACACAGTGCGTGCAAATGTTGCTAACTTTTGTAGTTATCTGTGCAGTTTTTCATATTTTACTGCAACTGTTTGTGTACAGTGCATTCCTTTTAATGAAAGGAACAGTGGATCAGGCAATGTAAGTTTATTCCCTCTTCCGTTTGACTGCGGCTTGTATTGAATTTTAGACGGGCGGAGTAACCTAGTGGATAAGATATGGGCCTCCTAATCGGAAGGTCACCCCCCGCGGGTTAGGGGGAAGAATTTACCCGATGCTCCCCAGCATGTCGTAAGAGGCGCGCGACTAACGGATTCTGTTTCTCCTTTTACCCTTGTTAAGTGTTTCTTGTATAGAATATAGTCAATTTTTGTAAAGATTTTAGTCAAGCGGTATGTAAGAAATGTTAAGTCCTTTGTACTGGAAACTTGCATTCTCCCAGTAAGGTCATATATTGTACTACGTTGCAAGCCCCTGGAGCACATTTTTGATTAGTGCTTTTGTGAACAAGAAACAATTGGCAAGTGGCTCTATCCCATCTCCCCCCTTTCCCCGTCGCGATATAACCTTCGTGGTTGAAAACAACGTTAAACACCAAATAAAGAAAGAAATCGGAAGGTCGTGAGTTCAAATCTCGGCCGCGGCCGCCTGGTGGGTTAAGGGTGAAGATTTTTCTGATCTCCCAGGTCAACTAATGTGCAGACATGCTAGTGCCTTATCCCCCTTCGTGTGTACACGCAAGCACAAGACCAATTAAGTGCGCACAGAAAAGATCCTGTAATCCATGTCAGAGTTCTGTGGGTTATAGAAACACAAAAATACCGAGCATGCTTCCCCCGAAAGCGGCATATGGGTGCCTAAATGGCGGGGTAAAAACGGTCATACACGTAAAAACCGTGGGAGTTTTAGCCCATGAACCAAACAAACAAACAGACAGCTAAAAGCCCCTTTAACTTACTCCAGGCATGTGCAGGCGTTAAGAACAGTGTACTATGCCATTTAGACAATTTCTGGTACAATGGAACCTCCCTTTTCAGATACACCCCCCACCCCCCCATTTTTGTATGACTTGTTTTCCAGGGTTCCTGTTCATGATGTGTGTATACATGTGTGTGTAGGTGTGTGTTTGGTGCCATTTTCCATCCAACAAGCACTGCTTATCCATGTTCGATGTAATATTTTAATATATATATTAGCTTTCCATCTGGATGATCTGGCAGTTCAGATTTTTTATTTTATTTCTCCACTGCTGACCACCATAACTCAAGGGTTTTATGATACTGAATTAGGGTTTCAACCAATCACATTATACAGGTTTTCAGTTAGAATGAAAGAAGGGCCTGTCAGTCTTCCAGGTTCGTGTTAAACTGATGAACTTTGAGTTTATTTAAACACACAATATCTGTGTCATGCGCCTGTGGGTAGCACCTGGTAAATGCATTCTTGCCTGTCCCTTTTCTGGACATAACCCTAAACCCTCAGGTTTTTATGCTTGGCGTCTGACTTTGGCATTAACAAATAGTGCTGCTGAATGTTGATGTTTTTTTATTATTGATAATTGGTGTGATACACTTTTCGTCATTCCCGCCGAGAAATAATCAAATTGTGATTGTTGACTAATTTATACCTGGGATGTAACCGCTGTTCCACATTTACTGTGTTAAGTTCTAAGTGATCAAAATATGTCACAACATTTACATTGTTAAATATTACAGTCTCTTTTGCTGCCCTTCTATATGTGTGTGTGTGTGTGTGTTAGAGAGGGAGAGAGAGAGAGAGGAAGTACTTGTGTACATTCATACTCTGCTCTCTTTTCTTACATATAGTCAGTATGTTTTAAATTGTGTGTATTTTGCAGAAAATTCTATGTGGAATTAGATTTAGTGTGCTTTTTTGTTGTTACAAGAGGTTTAGAACACATTTATTTGCTGTGGTAGATGTTAGCAAATATTTACGTTTTTATATGTTTACAATTATAGTGTTGTAAATTAAAAAGGTATAACAAAAAACAATTTTTGTTTCAAGAATAAAAAGGCTCATTTTCAAAACTTCAAAACTGTATTTACTGTGTGTATATATTCCAAGAGAGAGAGAGAGAGAGAGAGAGACAGATGATTAATTTTTTACTGAAGCTGTAAGCTATTGGGAAAATTTTTCTTCTAAATAATGTGTGAGCTTAGGAGCCATGCTGTTCTTCAATTCAGTATTTACCCTTTGAAAATCATAACAGTAACAACTTCCACACACACACACATACACATATGCACATTTGACTGCACACAAGGGTCAAGATTTTGGGCAAACACGTACTGACCAGCCTTACAATCTGTAATTGCAATGTAAATCGGCACACAAAGTAGAATACACTGCATTGAAAAAAAAGAAAGAAAGAAAACAACAAGCAGAAAAAAGAGAATTAACCTAACAAACGGAAAGAAAACGAGTCACGTGAAGCGATATGATAAAAACATTTATAGTTAGTCGTTATCAAACTAAAAGATCAACACGACAAACCAGTCATCGCAGAGACTATATTCAGGTAGTCTCGGCAACCTGTTATGAAGACCGAGACGGGCCACACTCGTCTCCGCGAAGCATGTGACCATAGTACATGTACATTACTGAATCTATTTCCTTTCATTCTGAGCACATTATTACACTCCCGGTATAGGGGTGTGTATAGGATTCGCTTGATGTGTTTGTTTGTTTGTTTGGGTGTGTGTTTGTGTTCGCATATAGATCTCAAGAATGAACGGACCGATCGTCACCAAACTTGGTGAACAGGTTCTATACATTCCTGACACGGTCCTTACAAAAATTGGGACCAGTCAAACACACGGTTAGGGAGTTATTGGTGGATTAAGATTCTACAAGGACTTATAGAGGCACATATTAATGGTCAAAGGGAAATAACCTTCTCAGTTGGTGGCAGTGAGAATGGTTATTTCCCTTTGACCAACGGGGGTGTTTTTCCTACCTCGGAGGAATTTCTTGTTTTTAGAGTAAACATGACATATCTATATATTTTTGAATTCAGGAGAAGATGAAGAATACAATGCAATTAATTTTGAATCAGCTACTGAAAATTCGATTTCATTGAGCAAACTAATTAACTAATTTTTAAGCTTACAAGCTGAAATGCAATAGTCCAGACTTTGTCGAAGATTGCTTGACCAAAATTTCAATCTATTTCGTTGAAACATGAGGGCGTGTGACAGTGCCGCCTCAACTTTCTTCGTCTATTTTAAAACATTTAGCCAAAACTTGACTAAATGTAAAAAAACTGCCACATGAATACATCGTATTGCAGCATGAATACTACTTGCCCGACCAATGCAGTGCAAGTGGCACTGCCAGTGAGTGCAAGCGAATACTATGGCAGCTTCCTAGTGCCAAAACTACATAATTAAAATTTTAACGTGAAAAAATTACAGAGATAAATATAATATAAATGAAAATTACCATTTTCTTCCTCAAATAATGTTTAATGTTGAGTTTTGGCTTGAGAAACCCGCCCGGAATTGATCCAGAACTGAACATTTCATTGTCACCAAAGAAATGTTATTATGAAGTGATCATGTTGAATTATCAAGTGATCATGTTTAATTATGGTTTTAGATAGTGCGCCGAGGACAAAACTGAAAATAAGTAATTAACATTTTGGGCTAACATTATCTCTGTAAATTAGACAGAACACGTGATTATTAAAATGTTCACATTTTCCCCAGGTTTTGGTGCTGGTAAGTGTGGGGCAGCTGGGGAGGCCCTGGGGAGAAAACCCCTTCATTCAGCTCAGTGATGGGTTAGCAAGAGTTAATTCCCCTGGTAAGGGAACAAAGGTTTATGACGTTACCCAAAACATAAATACAGTAAAACACCTTGCAATTAACTGAATATTTAGTTTTTAAAACAATTCAGCCCAGAAGTAAAACCCAAATCTTTTATGATTTCATACAAAGCGAAAACATCACAGCATTTACAGACAATGTGGGTTTGAGATTACGATGGTCCGCCATTGCTGTTTACACTGATAGAAAATCGTCGTCTGTACCACGCGAAACGAAAGAGCAGAAGAGAGCCTTGAGTTTAGCCAGCCTGTTCATTGAAGTGTCAGCCCCACCATCTACTAACGGTACGATTGAGAAGTAATATTGTTTAATTTCTAGCTTAACAGTTGTTTCATAACGAAAGTTTCAAATGTTGAGTAGCAGAAACTTTCTTCCTCAATAAAAATTCTGCGAGTTAGAAATATAGAATCCGATTGAAAATGAAAACTGTTAACACTGGTGGCTCAAGTCATGCAAGTTTTTCAGTTCCACTGTCAAATCTTGTAAGTTTGTTGTGAGGCTGAGCTACAGTTTCGACTTTTGAATTGTTTAGTTACTGAGTTACTAGTTTATAACTTAGGACAATGATAGTTATGATAATACCGTAAAATCCCTAGCAAACGCCCCCCCCCCCCCACCCCCCGCACAGATTTCGGCTAAAAGTAGAGGGTGGGCGTTTGCTAGGTATACACCCCTTTGCAAGATAAAGTGTCATCACATTTTCACGAGAAAAAAATTGATTCAACAATGTCAACAGAAATACAGTGGGAAAAAAAAAAAAAACACACACACACACACACCAATAAATGAAGAAGAAACAAGAACGCTGAGGCATGATTAACCATTCAGTCAAGCGATTGCACGCTAAAATACGCCCGTGTTCCTTTTTCACCCACACACGCACACACACACACACACACACACACACACACACACACACACACACACTAAAGATGTGCTTTTTGATCTATGGATATCACAGAGAAGTACAGGCAAGATTAGATGGATCGTGAGCTTTTCTGGCGACAGCCGTCTGGCATATATATATATATATACGACTTGTGTCTGTCTGTGTGTTTGTGTATCTGTGTGTTTGTGTATTTGTGTATTCGCCATGCACGCCCAAAGTTCTCGATGGATCTGCTTCAAATTTGGTGGGCTTATTCAGAGAGACCCCGGACACAACCTCATCGATGAGATATTTCAACACGTGCTCTCAGCGCGCAGCGCTGAA